>NC_092210.1:64906755-64955800 GCF_043381705.1 Parasteatoda tepidariorum | reverse complement strand
AATTAAAATCAAGAGAAAGGGCTAAGATTTGATTTCTAGAACATTTCAGAGTCTTCGATTAAATAAAACTACTGTGGGAAATCTCCATCGCCAAATAGTAAGTTAAATACGGATAAAGTAATTCAAATAAACGATTAGGTTTAAATCTTACAATGTCACCCCCATCCTGTGATTGACCCATCACGGGACAAACTCGAAAACAACAATGACTTTTGAACTTGACCTTTCCTCAGATTTGTAACTTTTTATCACCCAAAAAATACGATATAAAAGCAGCCGAAGGAAAGGGTTGAAAAAGCAATCAGCCTAAGTGACAATAGGCCGAACCATGACTAAACTTGGTAAGTCTCTCTCCATCTATTCTAAAAAGCACGTAAGAATTAATGTATAAATAAGTTGAATTAATTGTATATTCTAATTCTAAAATAATCCTGTTAATTGTTAAATTTTTGTTCAATACAGTTATGTTATTTAAATAATAAAATGTTACTAGTTAAAAGCAAGACTTCTATTTATCCTTTATTTAAAATTATTCAAAAACGCCACATAATTTTAGAATATGAATAATGTAAGATAATTGCGAAATTACAAATGACTAGAGTAAAATTAGAGATGACTAGAGTAATCACTTATAAAAAAACATATGTCTTATAAAATAACAGATTCAATTGAGATTTTGATAAAATGACTAATTTCTAAAAAACAACTTGAAAATGAATAATGATATAAAATTGATTAGAAAATAAAATCATAAGGAAATGATTGTATTAGTGTTAGATTTTTCTGGTTTTCAGATGGTATCTAATATTAGGTACTACTTACTTCTTGGGCTTTGTTAAAGTCTCATGGTATCATTTTATTGCATTGCGATTAATTTTCACAATCGCTCAGACTTGAAATTTTACAAAGAATAAGGTAGATAGTTATAAAAAAAATTGTAAAGTTTTTCTTTTTGGTTTGTTTTAAATTACTAGAGTTTATCAGTCGTCTTCAATACAACATATTAATAAAAATGCCTTTGTCTTAATAATTATGACAAAGCAGGTTTTTTAAAACTATGGCAGCTAACACTAGAAAATATCCGTGAAAATTTAGTATTAATGTTTGACCACATTTTTCTAATGGTTCTTTTGAAAGTAATACAAAGAGGTACAGGATCACCCAGAATAACTTTTGATCTAATGATCAAATTTCAAGTTCTAGGACTTAATCTTAACGGTTGGAGGAAGGGATCTCAAATACGATAATTATTTTGTGCAGACGATATTTCAGGCTACGAAATCACACACAAAAAGTACTTTCTCTGAATAAACATACCTTTTTTTCGATGAATTCGGATCTCTGATTCCAAAGATATGGGGGATAGCTGCAATCTGGGAAATATGGTCTAAATAGTTTGGTCAAGAGAGCCGTCTAAAGTTTTGACCCCCTAATATTATCGTTTATCCAAAGAATTCTACGCAAAAAATAAATTTTAGTAAATATTTATTATTTTTATTATTTTATTTAATAATAGTAAAAAAAGTTTTGTATTGTAAGGTGAGCAATTTTTTATATAATTTTAAAGTATTTAACACTACTAGGCAAAATACAAAATTTGAGCAAAATTGGGCAAATATTAAAAAAGTCGTATAGTTAAAACTCGATTTCTCAGGAACTATTCAACCGATTTCACTCAAATTTTGTATTTTGCCATTCAAAATTAGATACTTAAAAACGATGTAAAGATTTTATACCTTACAATTCAAAATTATTTCGCCTGTGTTATTGAAAAAACAATAAATATTTATTAAAACTTATTTTTATATGTAAATATCCTAAGATGAATGAATTTTATAATTGTCTAGAAAAATTTTTCAATCTGGGTAAAAAATTGTCGAGATATGGCGCAATACGCCGAAAGTAAAATTAACATTAAGGGGTCAAAACTTTGGACCGCTATCCTGTCCAAATTATTATGACCATATTTCAAAGATTGCGGCTACTTCCTGTATTTTGGGATTAGAACTCCGAATTCGTAGAAAAGAGCTATGTTTATACAGAGAAATTACGTTTTTGTGCCTGATCTTGTAATTTATATCGTCTGCACTAAATAATTAGCATATTTGAAATCCCCCTTACAAACCCTTAAGATTGAGTCAGACAAAGTGAAGATCCCGTCATTAAATCAAAAATTATTCAGAGTGATCCGCTTTTTTTTCTGGTGCTCTGTATATTTACATATTGCATTTCTATGCATTAACTTTTTCTAGTTTTTGTTTTCGCTATTAAGTTAAGTTACAAGATGTTTATCAAAATTTATTATTTCGATCGGAATAATCTGTTTTTTTTTTTTAAATCTATTCTCTTGACTTAATTATTGGGGCAATATCTTTTAGAAAGCAGTTAACCATATCTTTACTAATTTCCAGCGTTTGAGTTTGCAACTGGAATTATCTTGCAAGAATAAGCGTATCTTAACTAAACCATTAAAAACAACAAAAAATAACATCTTAGATGGATATTATAAGTTAGTGCTTGAGTTTAGTTCAGTCGAAAAATGACTTTTTTCTTTTGATCACTATATAACTCAATTTTAAACTTTTTTATTGAATGGATCGTAGTTTGATCACGTCAAAAATTTCGTAATTCTGTTGCTATAACTAAAACTGTGAGAGTTAAATAAGCACTTATATCCCCATTTTTTAGGGCATAGCTTATAAAGAATTTATATGATAAACTTTATTCTGTTCTCTTAAATGGTATGCTCTCCAGAGGGTCATATGTAGGCAAAAGTATATTGTTATAACCTTTTATTAAAAGTACAGAAGTTAATACAAAATTATTCTACTTTTGCAACAGAGCTCGTGGGTCATAATTAACTTTACCCTCGTGATTAACAAGGTTATGACTATTAGAATATGTAAATGTATTTATCATATGTAGGCAAAGGTATATTGTAATAACCTTTTATTAAAAGTGCCGAAGTAAAAACAAAAAAATTCTACTTTTGCAACAGAGCTCGTGGGTCACAATTAACTTTACCCTCGTGATTAACAAGGTTATGACTATTAGAATATGTATATGGATATGTATTTATCATATGTAGGCAAAGGTATATTGTAATAACCTTTTATTAAAAGTGCCGAAGTAAATACAAAAAAATTCTACTTTTGCAACAGAGCTCGTGGGTCACAATTAACTTTACCCTCGTGATTAACAAGGTTATGACTATTAGAATATGTATATGTATTTATCATATGTAGGCAAACGTGTATTGTAATAACCTTTTATTGAAAGTGCCGAAGTAAATACAAAAAAATTCTACTTTTGCAACAGAGCTCGTGGGTCACAATTAACTTTACCCTCGTGATTAACAAGGTTATGACTATTAGGGCATATATATGTATTTATCATATATAGACAAAGGTATATTTTAATAACCTTTTATTAAAAGTGCCGAAGTAAATACAAAAAAATTCTACTTTTGCAACATAGCTCGTGGGTCATAATTAACTTTACTCTCGTGATTAACAAGGTTATGACTATTAGAATATGTGTAGAAGAATGATACTACATAATTATAGATTTGACAAAAAAAGTAATTCGTAGGAGCAATCTATCAATCTTACGAGAAGTGTAAAATATTTTTGTTTATATTTCTTTCGATCAGATGAATTATTTATGTTTACCAAGACGATGTATTGATGTTGACTTTCCGGTTTTGAAAATAGCATCATTTATTGAAGTCGTAGATAACAGTAAAATAAACTGTCCATAAAACCTTTTTTTCAATGACAATAAGGTTAGACGTCAATAAGAAAATCTTTTAACACATTATATTTGGGGTCTTGACACAGACTTATCTCGAAAAATAAAGAAAACTAGAGAAAAAAATTCATTTCAATATTTTCTTAAGCAGTTGTTTCCGATTGCAATAAAAAAAACGAATTTGTATTGACAGAAATATGATAATTTGTGCGGAAGTAAATAAATAACTGATTTGAAACATGCTTTATTCTTATTTATGAAAAGTGAAATTATTTATTTTCATTCGTCAATTATTTTGAAAGGTCACACTTTATATAATAAAATTATTTATTCTTATTTCTTGCAAGAAACGAGCCACTATAAAATGTCGTTCAAAAGCATTATAAGCTAATGGTAGTTGCAATTTAATATAATGGTAAAACTGTTTTTTATGCCAGGTTTTAAAATACACTGGTGGACAAAATTAAGAGATGGAAAGCATTTTCGCACATTTCTATGACGCTATATTCTTCTATGACGCACATTTCTATGATGCTATTTCTGGACGGTTATTGATATGGAGGGAACCTGGAATCCGATACCATCCCAGCAACATTATCGAAAGGGACCATTATGCTGGTGGAGGACTCATGGTTTGGACAGGGATCATGCAATATACCCGCACACCGCCCCATGTGTTTGACAATGGTTCCGTGAATGCCCAGAGGTACAGCCAGGAGGTCTGGGATGTTCTTGGGAGAGCTATTGCGATGCGCCAACCTCTCCCCAGAACTATTCTGCAGTTAAAAATTGCTCTGGTGGAAGAATGGGAGGATCTTCCATAAGTCCTCCTTAACTCCCTTATTAACAGCTTGCATACTCGTTGTGCATGCTGTCTGTGTGTCAGAGGTGACCATACACCATACTAGAGGCAACACACACTGTACAAGACACACTTTTATTGTCATCTTTTATCTTTAAGTTCAGACTACATTGGATTTATTGGCAATAGGTCTTGCCAGTGAATGACACTTTCATTTTTGCTTTGCATACTTTATTATCATGGAATAAGCTATATCTATACCAAATTTCATTTATTTATGTTCAGTATTTTTTGAGATATTTGAGAAAATGTCTTCCATCTCTTAATTTTGTCGACCAGTGTAGTTTAATGCTAATTTTAGGTATCTAGTTTAAATATTTATTATTCGATTTTCATGTGAATAAAATAAGTTGTAAAGAATATGCAAATTAAAATAATTTGTGGTCCTTAATTCATTTTTGACAAAATCATAACTGATTACCCCTTTTTGAACCATCCAAGGTTAATGGAAACATATGTCCCAAGATCCAAAGGTATCCCATTTATATTTCCCCCCAATTTTTGTCTTCAAGATTAACTTACAACACAATTTAATCAATTTATCTACACGGAAAAAAATTCTGGTTAAATCGCCGTATGGTTTGGTAATAACATTTCTGGAGAAAAAGAACCTTAATTTCGGCTAATGAATCTATTCAACCATTTATTCGGTAATTTTTCCGCTTACATGTAACGGTTCATCAAAAGTTCTTGTTTTCAAAGTTATAGTTCTTTTTACCACACATTTATTAACAAATAAAAAACTGAATTACAAATGAGAAACTGAAAAATTTCTCTTAAAGAATATAAACGAGAATCTCTACTTATATTTTTAAAATTATTTAAATTTTTTTCTTCTGAATTTAGTTTTAAAACTTTATTAAGGAAGATGGAATTAACATTCTAAAAACTAATTTAACATACTGTTAAGTTACTGTAAAAGTTATTTAAATTAAATGGACGCATGTCTAACTTTAAGGGATAAAATATTGATGTATTTTTTTAACGATTTCGCAATTTTTTTTCTTTTGAACTATTTTCAAAAAGGAAGAACCACCCTTGATAATTTATGATAAATAGATTAATGATTACCAACTGTTGATGATGTAAACTAGGTTGTTCACTTAAAAGAAAACAGTAGGCATAAGCAAGGACAAATTCGACATTAAAAAAATTTATAATCTTCAGTTTGATGGCTTCAGAAAAAAAACATTGTGTTGGTTTCAACCAGTTTCAAGATGTCAAACTGCAATAAATCTGCTTGACATGATATCAAATGTCTAAGTATGTGACTTAATTGAATAAAGAAGTTGATAAAAATTCCGTCCCAAGTTCATATAATAACAGATGTTAGAACGTTTCACTATTTGAACATTTTGTCAGTTTTATTATTTTCAGTCAGATCATTGCAAAATCTGTTACTTTCATTTACTTGTTAACTACAATAATTAGTGAATTTTTTAAAATATAATACTTTTTCAGTTTTGAGTTTAGGTTTGGAGATTGAACTACCACTTGTATGTTTAAAAAAAAACATCTAGATATAACAATACGGCATGGTTCATTTTTGTACGAGACAGTTTTCATTATATTTTTCTTTCATCGAACGTTATATACACTCAGTTTAAATATTTTTTGTTCTTATACATTCCACAATATTTTTAAAATTTCATTTAAATATGCCTAATTTGTACTATTTTTCTTGCTATTGCATTTTTTATGCACTGTAGCCAACATACTCTGTCGGTATACAATATACTCTGTAAATTAGATAATATTTTTACCTTATATATTTTGAAATATTTTAAAATTTTTGTTTAAATAAATTAGCATAATCTAAACCATTTTTCTTGATATTGCAGGCAATATACTTTGTAAATTATATAATCTTTCTACAATTTGCAATTTTAAAAAATTATTTTATTATTCACAGAATTTTTCTATTTCACAAACGGAAAATGCATACGTATTTAATCGTCTTTTTATAATTGTGATGCCACAATTGGCATTACATATTTATTTCCTACTTTTCAAAATATCTTTGATTACTTAAGCTTATTTTATTAATCGAATTATGTTTAAAATAAATCAAAGAGTTAATCTTTTAAAGCAAACATAAAATATATATTTTATGTTTGCTTTAAAAGATTAATATATATATTTTATCGATCAATGTAACGGATACTTTTTATTTCATTACTAATGCAGACTCATTAATTCACTGCCTCCAAATCGAAAACTAAAATCTATTTATAACTTTTTTGATTCTAAAATTTCTTACCGCAAATATGTTTCAGTTGCAGAGTTGTACTAATTCCCATAATTTTGTTGGCGACTCGTGAGCGCCAAGGTATTTTTAAACCCAATTATTGATTATGCGGGATTGGCTTTGTTTCGGCTGTGTTATATTGTGATAATTCGCCAATTTTGTATTTCCTATCCATGCTTCTCCTGTGTCCGTTCGGAACAGTTGCATTAACTTTTAATGTCAAATTTATGGCGCCTAAAAGTTTAAAAATGTAATTTTAATAAGAATGCCAACTTGAACTCAATCTTCCATCTCTTATATATATTTTTTTATAGATCAGATATTCTTAATCTTTGCTTAATAAACTGAAAATGAATCCTGTACACTCAAAAAAATCAGATCAATGAATAGTAATATCGGTACATTACCATAGTACGGTACAAATTTGCTAAATCTTAATAAGGATATAACATGAACCATAAAAATGTGTGTGCAAGTTTAAGAGTTGCGATAATGGGATTCAATATACCTCCATACATACACTGTTTGAAATAACTTGGAAAAAATAATTAAATAACAGTTTATTTAATTTTTATTTTACCATATTTAAACAAATCAGTTTAATATCCATAAATATGACGGCATTCAAACTTTTAACTGTGAAAAAAATCCGATTATTAACTGCTTTCTCCTAATACCGTTAAACAACCAGAATTTTATCGAGCTTAGTTTCTTGCAAATCAGTACATATTAGAGCTGAGAGGGCTAATATGTCAATCTCATGACCAAAAAAAACGGGGGTTCGAGACCACACAGCAATATTTCTTCCATCTCCTTCAATACCAAAAGAGTTTCCAAGATACAGCACCCCCCCCCAATTTGTGACTCTGGACTGTTAGAATAGGATACTTTCATTCGCACCTAGATGACAGCACCATAAAGCTGCTAAACTGTATCCAATGTCCAGTTATATTTCTTTTTAATGGATTAGAAACCATGGTGGTTGTAAATGGTTAAACAAAACTGCAAATGTCAAAAATGTTCGTTAACGCAAATTTTACCGTTAACTGGATGGACAGACTGTTGTCGGTTATTTTACCATAATTTTAGAATTAAATTTCTAACAGTGTATTTTACAGCAAATTTAGTAAACTGTCTCCTTTTATATTTTAAATATCATCTGTTGTGATTGGTATTTGATTTACAAGTTTCGCAATCTCTATTGCTGAGGTAATTCTGGAAGGTAAATGATAAATAGATTCGACCGAAATTAGATACATATTTAAAATTTTCAAAAGTATACTTATCTTTATTATTTTTAAAATAGCAGGAAGTTAAATAAATTTCACAATTATTTTCTTATAAACATATTCAGTTTGACCAGAATCAATTTTCCTATAATGTCTTTTTTAGTGCTACAATTCCTTTTTCGTTACTATATATTATAATATTTTTGTTTGTTTATGAAAGTTTCCTTAACTAAAAGTAACGAAATCAGAAAAAAAAATCTATCCTGCATAAGAGAATAAATATTAAAAATATTAAATAAAAGTAATATTTTTTTTCTTAAATGAAATAGCAAAAGTAATGAAACAAGTACCATCTCCTCTTAGAAAATCAAATATTAATAGCTGAAAGTATTAATATTCAAATATTAATAGTTGGTTTTTTCAAGATAATCATAATTCTTAAAAGGAACATGCTCTTTAGAGAAAAAAAACGTTGTGAAACTAATTTGAAACTCGTCTGTACTTATCCAGCTAGGGGAAATTTTGAAGTGAAATCGGTAAAAACCCACCAAATCACTCTAAATACCTTTTATGGAAAAAAAAAAATACTAGCCTATGATAGGACGAGAAAGGATAATTTGTGATTCTTTAACTTTAAAGCGTCTTTCATATAATCAAAATCATATGATTGCGCGTATATGCGTAAGTTTAGGTATTTTCTTAAAAGTTCATAAATTTCATTTGAAAAAAAGAAAGAAAAAAAAATGGAAATGCTCTTTTGAATTTTGATTTGATAAAATTCCATTGCTTCGCGAGATAGTTTCTCAATATAACCTTTGTAACGTAAGTATAAACTTGTTCTTCTCTAGTTTACAATAGAGCTCTTAATTTTATATTACATGAGATGGTTTAAGTACGTCACATTATATCTTGTGTATAACAAATGTTAGATTAGCTAATAAACTATACCATGTTTCCAAGTAAATGCAAAGTACATTTACTTTTAACCTAGTAAAATATTAGGTTAAAAGTGAATGTACTTTTAATATTTTTTCTAATGTACTGTACTTTTTAATAAGTACTGTCTAAATGTACTGTTTAATATGGTTTCAAGACAATTCTTTTTTAAATTAAATTTTCTTAAATAGTTAATATGTTTAGGTAGCTTGGAGGTTTCTTTTTTTAAGTATGTTATTTAATCTAAATGGCATCATATCGTTTAATAAATTATTTTAAGATTGAAAATTATAATTTTAAGACTCCAAAACTTATTTTATTGTGTTGCATCATTTATTATGTGCAACTGTAATTTCATGATGTTTAAATTTTATGTGTTTGTCAGGAAAAATTGACGATATAAATTTATGAATCTATCTGCAATATAGGAAACCATTCATGTTGTAAAATATTTTTATTTTTATAATGTAACCGTCTCTAGGAAACTATTCATCTTGCAAAATATTTAAATTTTATAAACGTCATTGAACTGCAGAACCAAGTTTGAGTTTACGACTACTAATGTTCAACACCGTAGCTGTGTAATTTTGAACCCAATTCAAAAGACATGGGGTATCTCGGATCAAGTATTGGAAGAAATTAGTACTTGTGGTAGACATTTTGATGGAACTAACCCACTTTTGCGTTACATGGAGAGGAAAACCCCGAAAATATCACATGATTGGCCTACCGGCAAGGGAACTCTAACCCATGATCCGTCTGCCACTGAGGATGTTTTACGCCAGCATTGCTGCTGAGGTGAGCTGAGTGCGGAATTTGCTTCTGCCAGTTATCGCTTGGATTCGAACCCGTGACACCTCATTAGGAAGCAATCACTCCATTCCCTGAGCCACCATGGCTCCTTGTGAAATATTTATTAAATCTTTTACAAAAACTTTCTTTGGAAAGTAGCACGCGTTCTCCATTACTTTAGTTTTCCAATACATAAATTTTTTAAAACTCAATTACTGTTGATTTTAAATTATTTAGTTTTAAATGTATAATTTAAAAGCATGACGTCACGTTTTAAAAGCAAGTCTATAAGCAAAATTGATTATACAAAAATACAACAATTAATATAGAAATGCGAGCGCGCATTACAGATGTAAGAGGTTTGAAAACCTGATGTAAGGGGAATATTTCTGAGTGATGCATGATTACCATAAAAGAAACCTTTAATGATTGGCATAAAAGTAACCTAACCAGCTACTTTGTATACGGAGTTTTCATTTAAAAAAAAGAGAATGGTCTGTGCAATGTTTTTTTGAAACAGTCAGGTTTTAGTCAGATTTGTTATAAACCGGACTTATCACGTCAAGAGCTGACTTGATAATTAACTTAACTAATAAACATGTCTTGATAACAGACCTGTTTTATGAAATCAGGCCTGTTGGTCAAAGCACCAGTTCAGGTTAACAGAAATCTAAAGCCACATTTTTTGTAAGTTTCTTAGCATGTGTTTTTTTACTGCACACAGAATTTGGAATATCATCTATATATATTTTTTTCTTACACGGAGACAAAAAAAACCTTATTACAACTCACCGAATGGCAACACTGGAAAATCGACCAATGATTGTCACTAATAATGTAACATGCCAAATCTAGCTGAGATGGCTCAACATATAGCGCTTTTAAAAACGGAAACTGAAATAACCAGAGAGAGCATAAGCTAGGCAGAAGGGAGTAGTCTTTGTCGATAGATCTCTATTTTAGTATTTTGTCGAAAGCGCTTTTTGTTCACGAATTTATATATTGCGAATTTATTTGACGATTTTTGATTTATATCACGAATTTTTAATAGACTTAATTATAGCCAAAATTTTAACCTTTTTAAAGAGATATCAGTTTTAATCAAATTTTATCTTAAGATTTTATACTATGGCACATTTCTAATAGGTTTAACGAATTACATGTCATTTATTTGAATTTAAATTTATTTTAATGACTTAGTATTTACTGAAAAGATGTAATTTTTTTTAAAAAAGTTGTTATATGGATTTGAATGATTGTTTTGAATTCTTAGAATTTTGTGCATTTGCAATGTACCTAAGCTAGAAGCGAGCGAAGCGAGCTTGGTTTGCGAAGCAAACCATATAAGATTTCGTAGCAATTTTCGGGTGTTGGTGAGCGTTAGCGAGCAGGGGGTGCAGCCCACTAGTATTATATAAAATTTTATATCTTGGTGATTACATAAAACGAATTGTATAACGAATTTTGGAAGTACTCCATCGACATACTTTGTATAGTAGAACAACAACAAGTAGTGGAAGTAACAAAGGACAAAAAAAAAAGAAAAACACTTTTAATCTAGCCTATTGATTCATATTAAAAAAAAACCTGTTTCATTGTGCAATTCCGAGAATCTCAACTTTGAAATATGTATACAATATTTAAGCGATTGAATAAAACATTCATTTTTCTTTTTTTTCTTCTTTGAAAAAAGTTTTTCGTGGAGATGTTGAAGTAATAGATTAAAACCACTGTTCTAATTTAAGTTCATTTGCAAGTTTCATTTTACTAATTTCATTTTATCAACAAGCTTTCTCCATACTATTGCATTCACCGAATTCTACTCCACTCTTTGATTTATTACATGTCGTGTTTGTATGTGATCGAATGAAATTGTATTCCTGTCGAATATGATAAAACAATTTGTTCAACTTACCTTTTATTTAAATTTAACGAACTAACAGTTTTATACATTAACGATAACTATGCAATCAAGTCACGGGAATGAATTGAGAATGACAGAAATTTAAATTATTTTTAAATTGGAATAGTACGGCTATTTAACAGGAAAAAAATTATCAGAAAAATAGTTTTTGACTTTTGACAGGAAAACTTTGATGAAAGTTTTTGCTAAAACTTTTTGACATGAGTACTTTGATGACATATTCAAAATTAAAGCTTATTAAGGGCAAAAACTATTCAAAATAAAAAAATTTTAATTAAAAATACACATTTTTAGTCAAAATCCAAACTAATCAATTATAAAAATACTAAAACAATATTAAGCACAGTTTTCGAATAAGTATTTGAACATCCATTCATTTTGGTATAGATAGAGTTCTAGTCTATTCTCTTTGTATAGTCAGGAAACATTGATCAGAATTCATGGTGAAAAATACGACTAACTTTTAAATAACTTTTGATCTAATCCGGTCTTCATGTTTTAGAACTCAATCTTGATGGTTTGAAGAGAATATGCTAATTAATTAGTGAAGACGATATTTTAAGTTACGAAATCAGACACAAAAACGTGCCTTCTCGAATAAACATATATTTTTTCAGATTTTTGACCCATATTTTCTAAAGAGATAGCCACAATTTGGGAAATATGGTCTCCATAGTTTAATAAAGAAGGTGGTTTTAAATTTGGTTAATTTTATTTTTTCGTATTTCACCATATTTCGATAAACTAATAAGCAAATTGAAAAGTTTTTGCTAACTGTTATAAAATTTATTTATCCAAAGAAGATTCCATGTAAATATAACTTCCAATAAATAATTATTACTTTTTACATCATTTAAAAAAATGTAATTTTAAATAAAAAAAAAAATACAAAATTTGAGCGAAATCAGTCGAATAGTTCCTATTCAATCGATTTTGAACAAAATTTTTAATTTGCTATTTAAAATTACATTCTTTATAATGGTGTAAAAATAGTATATTATAACTTCTATAAAATTGTAATTGTATGACTTCTTTTTTTACTAATAGTAAGTAATTTACTAAAAATTAATAAATAGTTACTAAAAGTTATATTTTTCAAAGAATTATCTTTGGGTAAATGAATTTTATTATTGTGTGCAAAATTTTTTTAATTCGCTTAAGAAATGGGGAAATACGCGAAAAGTAAAATTTATATTCAGGGGTCCAAACTTTAAATCATTCTCCAGACCAAACTATTGGGACAATATTTCCCAGATTGCGACTCATAGAAAGTACGTTTTTTGTGTTTGATTTCGAAACTTTAACAATAATCCTTTTCTAACCACTATCAGCAGAGCTTTTATCACAAAATAGAATTAATCGTTGTTTGACCAATTTCGGATTAGATTAAGTGTTAAAATTATAAGTGAACTTATGTGCATTTCTGCAATGGAAATTACGATTATTTCCTGAACAGCGAGAGCAAAATTTATCGTAATATTGAACTTTGACCTCATTTCAGATGGAAAAAAACAGACACGCAACAAAATTTTAAAAATAAATAAATAAAACTAAAAATGTTTCTTTATTTTTTAAAGAAAAAAAGAAAAGAAAAAAAAAAACAGGGATGAAATTTTTGGCCGTTATTCATAAATATTGAAGATAATGAGTATAAGACGATATCTCAAGAAATGCTATAGGAACAGTTTGTAATATAAATTTAAGGAAAAAAAATTCGATCACCTAATCGAGATCAATATCAACAATTTCGGATTGTTACAATAGTGGTTGATGGAGATCGTAATCTGTTCGTTTCAGATTCACAAGTTCATGCATGAAAGGGAATTAGAAAGCTAGGATTTTTTTCCAATTTTACATGAATAGTGAATGAATCATTTGCATTGAGTGGAAGACAGTCTACAGTCTTATGCAAGTTATTGTGTACTTTGAAAATGGATCCTTTTTTCCCTAACTGGTGATCAACACCCAGTTCTCGTATTTGCATGTAAGGGGTTCGGAGAGTCACCATTCGCTCTTCGATAGGGTTCAATTATGTCAACCACTTTGGAACTTTAGTTAGGAATGGGCTCCATGCTTGCATTTGCGAACGGAATCCTTTTGTTTTTCCGTTTGTGTATAACGCTTAGGTATTCCGGCTTACGTTCTTTTTCTTTGGTTTTTTTCAGCCTCGGTAAGTTTAGGCCTTGTCATCGTTTTTTTCTTGCTTCAACTATAATCTTTGGGACCATGTCAATCAGTTCGGGACCCTCGTTTTTGTGATATCCAACTTAATTTGCATTGAAAACGATCCGGTTTGAACTGTAGGTTACAATTTCTGATTCTTAACTAAAACAATAAAAACAAAAATATCGTTCAAATGATTAAATTCTCTTTTATTCACAACACAAGAAGTATTTATGGGACTTCTCTGGTCCTATGTCTCAGAAATAAAATCACAAACTCAACGCATAACAAAATCAAAACTGAAAAACAGAATTCTGAAATAAATTATCAAACAGCAGCGGTCACCATAGCAACGCATGCAAGACGACGCATGCGCACTGTTTACTATAACTCTTGAACACAGTTAAAAAGCGTGATGACGACCAAAGAAGATGCGAACGCCATCAAACTCAAAACAAGACCCATTTTGCCAATGGGTAATAAATGATGAAGGAAAATTATTTTTCTTTTTAAAAAAAGATATTTTCGAATTCGACTATCAAAAGGTTTTCATTTTAGATCTAACTGAGAAATAAGTATTAGTTAACTAAAAATTTGGAATCAAGCGAAAAATTGTACATCTTGGTTTATAATATATAAAAACAAAACTCAATATTATATAAAAATAAACTATGGCAATTTGAGTAAATAACAGTTGCGAATTTATTCATTAACAGTTCAAGGAATATTAAGGAGATTTAGAGTTTCACTTTTGAGAATAATGGTCTGGTAAAATGAAATAATTTCCATTATTATGTACTGTGAGCAAGAAAAAGATATCACCCTGTGGTATCGGCTGCTTCACGTGCATGGTACAGAGTAGTATCACCTCAGGATTCACTCGTCATAAACCTGGGAAATAATGACTAACATGTTCTGGATCATTTTCTTTTATTTGTGGGAACACCACATCACACAAAAGGCGCTATGATTGCTCATGAAGAAGTACTGGAACTACTCCTGGAATCTGAAGCTTCAAAGGTAACACGTGCCTCCTTCGCAGCATGCTCTGTCGTTATCTCAACAAATTAATAATAAAAATTGGTTAATCTATTCGATTTACTAAACCTCCATAAATACACCATTTCAGTGACACATAAATATTAATAAAGAAATAGAGGAGGAAATCGATTCTTGAAGGTTTTTGCTCCTCTCGTTCGAGGGACAACACAAATCAAATGTGCGCGTCCATTCGGGCAACAGGCTTAGGAAGGTTCCCGGTCGCAGTTAAAAAAATTAAGTGCAAGGCACAGTCACAAAAGTGAAATTATAAATTTAGGCGAATGTCAGAAGGCTGAAATTTGAGGGTATTGTGATAGCATCATCACACACCCTAAATAACTTTCGTTCTAATGATCAGATTTTCACGTATTAAGTGTCATTCTTAAAGGTTTCTGGGGGATAACTTCAAATATGATAATTAATTAGTGTTAACTACTAATTAAGTTGCGAAATCATATACAAAAACGCACTTTCTCTGAATAAACACATATTAATTTTTACATATTTAGATTCCTGATCCTCAAAATAGGAGGGAAGACAAAATTTTGAAAAAATTGGATCCGAAATTAGGGAAGTTAGGAAATTTTATATATTTGGCATCGTCCCAAAACGATGCCTAGAATTATCGCCAAAGCAGGATTAGAAATGTAATAAAACCACTCTATCCGCGTAATCGACTAGCGAGAAATACTTCGTTGCTAAGCAACCAAGCTGAGAAAATGAATAAAAACTGTAGCTATTTTCGTTTCTCTGTTGGCTTGGTTCAAAAAGGCTTTTTTTCCCTCTTTAAATAGTTAATAGAAAAATATCTTGAAGTTTCCAGAGAACAGATATGTTTTTTGTTGATTACTGTCCAAAAAGCAAAGATTGTTTTCGTTTACATCTCCTTCAAAAATAAAATTTGAATCCATTTATAAATTATTTGGTATTTGAACAAATAAATTTTTATAAGGCATTATTTGTATTTAAATTATTTTTAAAGTTCTTAAATATGAAGATTTTGTACTAAAAAAATTGCATTTTAATTGCATACAGGTGAAAATTGTAAAATATCTGGTAGAAATTATAATACACATTCACAAGGTTTAATATATATTTCTTTTTTTTCGATATTTCTTTTATTTCTTTACGGTGATATTTTTTTTCAATGAATAAATAAGTGAATATTATGTGACATTTTAAAAAGATTGAAAAATGTATGTCTAAAAATATTCTATGGTTTATTTAAAAAAAAAAATCATTTGTTTCTACAAAATATGTGAGTTACGTAGCTTTCTTTTTATAACTGATAATTTGCAAGTAGTATCATAATGTTTTTATACATTCTGAAATGGATTTTTGTATATTCACCATATAATACTGATTAACATGTTCAACAGTCACGATCACCAAATATTGCTACTATAATTAAACAGAATTCGTAAGGTCCATAAAGAACTGTATTTGTGACAAAAACACTAAGAAGATAAATGTTTTTTATTACGGTTATATTCACCATAATATTAAATAATCAATTTCAACATATAACTTCAAATATCTGGTAACAAAATCTTATGTTTTAAAATTTAAATTTTAAAATTAAAAATTACTTCTTTATTTTAATATAGGTACCACTGCATTTTTAAATGTTTTAAGGACCACATGAACCCTGTTAAAATAATAATTTACTGATGTTTGCTACTTTCAGCATAAAATTCTTATCGAAATAATGATCAAGAAAGATCTACTATACTTGATGGTGCAAACTTTATTGCCTTTAAAAAATTATGAAGAAAATAAACGCCCATTGTTAAGACTCGCGAGACGTGAATGATTGTTGTTGTTGTTGTTGTTACTTTACGTCGCACTAGAGCTGCACAATGGGCTATTGGCGACGGTCTGGGAAACATCCCGGAGGATGATCCGAAGACATGCCATCACAATTTTGATCCTCTGCGGAAGGGATGGCACCCCCGCTTCGGTAGCCCGACGACCTGCGTGCGAAGTCGAGCACTTTACGGTAGCACAGTTTAACGAGGACCAATACCGCACACCCTCGGTCCCTACGCAGACTGATCCAAGTGGTCACCCACCCCCACACTGACCGTAGCCAGTGATGCTTGACTTCGGTGATCTGCTGGGAACCGCGTCTTAACGATCAGTCCATTGCGGGACGAGACGTGAATGAAGAAAAATAAAAGTGTTATAAAACAAAAGTGTGAAGCATAAATCAAAGTGGAAAATAAAACTGGAAATCCAAAGTACCATTAGAATGAAGTAGAAAATAAGAAATTAAATAAAAACAAAATAAAACTAGAAAATCGCAATAGCCGGGAAAGCCAAATCAGGGAAAAATGCATTTCCACGTTCCATGGAGAGATGGTGTGAAACTAATATCGTTAACAAGAGAATCAACATCATATGAACAAAACAGGATTCCCAGGTATCAATGCGAGTTGATGTGGCGGAGATGGTTCGAATTTTTGCATAATCGAGATTAAATATATCAGTCATTAACATCAAAGAATGTGTAGCATAGATTTATCCTACTCTTGAAAAGGGAATCTTTCAAGAGTAGGAAGGGAAGAACCCTTCCTACTCTTGAAAGGTACTACGCCATCAAAAAAGGGAAGAACCTAAAGTGTTCTTCTAGTCTGTATGAGTCCTTTAGTTTGTTGAGAATGTTGATCATTCCCAGGGCACGCTAGACTTGTGACGTGAATTTTTGAGTGCTCAAAACATATCGACTTTTATTTACATTTTCATATTTTTTGAAGATAATGAAATTTTTATCTTCCTGTCTTAGTTCTTGGGGATTATATATTTAGTGACTCAGCATATTCAACTAAAATATTTAATGCGATATTTAAATTAGTTTTAAGTAAGATAATGATTATACCTGTTAGATTGAAAAGAACATAATAATATATAATTCATCAAACTTTCTAAAAAATTCAAAGCAGCATATTTTATTTTATTTTATTTTATTTTATTTTATTTTATTTTATTTTATTTTATTTTATTTTACTTTATTTTATTTTATTTTATTTTACTTTACTTTATTTTATTTTACTAGTGGGCTGCGCCCCCTGCTCGCTAACGCTCGCCAACCCCCGAAAATTGCTACGCCATCTTATATGGTTTGCTTCGCAAACCAAGTTAGCTTCACTCGCTACTAACTTAGGTACATTGCAAATGCACAAAATTCTAAGAATTCAAAACAATCATTCAAATCCATATAAAAACTTTTTATTAAAAAAAATTACGTCTTTTTAGTAAATAACTTTATATAAATTTGAATTTGTCGTTAAAATGAATTTGAATTCAAATAAATGACATGTAATTCGTTAAACCTATTAGAAATGTGCTATAGTATAATTCGTGACATAAATCAAAAATCGTCTAATAAATTCGTAATACATAAATTCGTGAAAAAAAGCGCTTTCGACAAAATACTAAAATAGAGATCTATCGACAAAGACTACTCACTTCTGCCTAGCTTAATAGTATGAGATTGCCGCAGCTGATGCTCTCTGGTTATTTCAGTTTCCGTTTTTAAATGCGCTATATGTTGAGCCACCTCAGCTAGATTTGGCATGTGAAATTTTTAGCAGCAATCATTGGTCGATTCGCCGTGTAAGAGAAAGAGTAACGTAAACAAAACAAAGCAAACGTTGCCACCGGCGGAAAAGAAATACAGCCAAAATTTTGGAGCCACGTAAGAGAATTATATATATTAGATTTTATTATTTTATTTCATTTTATTTTATTTTATTTTATTTTATTTTATTTTATTTTATTTCTTTCTTGACTACTGCTCTGAGAATCATTTTTAGTATGTCAAACAATTCCGTCAACAAGTGAAATTTCAAAAGTCGAAAGAAACAATGGAATGAACCCTCTCCATTGTAATCAAAGTTAAGTAGTTACAAGTCAATTATTTCGAACAAGTTAACATCGATCCAAAATCTATTCTAGATATGTTTTAGTATATACTTAAGGACATATTTCAATAGAATTTATACTTTACCTTTTATTTTATTATTTTTATTTTTTGCTTAAATAACTCAAGTTACATCATTAAATGTATGAATAGTAAAATTTTTGGTAAATGGAACTTTTCACTATTTTTCATAATTTTTCCTGTAGCTCTTAACAGAGTAAAAGAACAAGTTTAATTTCTTATAATTTTAATAAGTTAAATTGTTTCTAACCGTATCAAGCAATTAAATTTTACGTCCAATCATATTTCAACTCTGTTGTTAATTAAATCATTGCCACGTCAATTGAGCATAAAAGAAACATTAACATTCGTAACTTTTTACGGCAAAATAAGAGAACAATTTCTATTTATAATTTCTAAAAAAGTATATAAAAACTATTAGCCAAACATATTAATTACATTTGTAAAATAATTTGTTATCAAAAAATCTTTTCATGTCTTTTATTTTAGCATTATGGAAATTCTAAAGTTAGGAAAAGAACAGGTTTTAGAGATGATGGTTTTAAAAATAGCATTTCTTAGGAATCTTTTTCCAATTTTTTATTTTTAGTATTTGCTGCTCAACAAAATAAGGCATATCGAGAATTTTCCTGATATAACAATACTTTTTTGAATTGTGCTATATTCTTAACTTTTTAAACAAATTTCTTCAACATTATCCTCTTTAAAAGTGAAACTTTCTTAGTTATAGTTAGGGGGCGATAATAAGTTTGAACGTCAAAATAAAATTGTATGTCTATAGTTTTTTGTTCATCTGAAAAACAAAGCAAGTTGTATTTTTTGCCGTGCACAGATACGGATTTATTTTTTATTACTCATACAAATAAGAAACAATAAAAAAAGACAATAATTTATCTTCATTTTTCAATAAAATATTATGCTTAGTGAATAGGCAGATGCTTTGCTTCGAATAATATTGATCAGAAATATATTGTTAATTTCTTAACAAAATTTAATTCAATAAGTCAATAAGTTTTTCGTTTAATAAAAATTTGACAATAATTTAAAAAGGGATTTTGCTTCAAAGGAAAACATAAATTGAAGAACTAATGCAATTGATTAGTATATTAATGGAAAAATAATATACGTGGTAGAGTAAAGAATAAGATTCTGTAAAATGATAAAATTTAATTAAATAGTTGGAAAAAAGATTCTGCATTACACACGAGAACAGGTAATTGAAAATTTTTTTATATGATCAAAACGATATATAAGATGCGGCAAAATTTTAAGATGCTTAAATATGATCACTACGTATTCGTATTAAGAATTACAAAATATGTATTAAAAAAATTGATAAATATATTATTCCAAATCTATGCATCCGTTTGTATATTATTGAAATTGTATCAATTATAGAAAGAACAAACTAAAAACTAAAATTAACGAAAGCTGATGTATATTAACATTCTATCAGAAACGTGCTTTTATAAAACCCGACATTCGTTGAATAAAATATTTTTCTATTCATTAAAAAGTTGCATTCAAATCTCTTTATTAAATTACGAATAAATTTTTAGACAACTAAAAAAGAAAGATCGTATTTTATAATTAAAAAGGATTAGCAATCGTTTATTAGTGTAAAAAATGTGAATGAAATTTTTCGCTACGCACGCGTAAGTCAATATCCACGTAAGTTACCTACATTTAAATATTAATCGCTAAATTGAACTATTTCTTCATTGTCGCCAAATTATTTTTCGAGAAATAATTCATTTTAATTTTTCTCGGCTTCTACTAAATAAAAACTGTTGAAATTTCAGATTTTGAAATAGAAATATTCGTAGATTAATACGGTATAAAAAATTTATTCCTCACAATTCAAAATGTTTTCATCCACATTTAAATTAAATAATGAAAAATAAAAAAATAATTATCAAAAATTATTTTTTCTAGAAATTATCTTTGGATAAATGAGTTTTATGAGTGGGTGCAATTCTTTTTTGAATTGGTTAATTTGTTTTAAAAGTATGACTAAAAACGCAAAAAGTGAAATCAACATTAAGAGGTCCTTAATAATCGGTACTTAATTAAGGCCCTTAACATTAAGAGGTCCTTAAGAGGTACTTTGGTACACTCTCCTGACCAATCTATGAGGACCATATTTCCTAGATTGCGGTAACCCTTGACCTTTTTTAAGATTAAGAATCCAAACACGTAAAAAAAATATATTTATTCAGAGAAAATATGTTTTTGTGTTCTATTTCGTTTTTTAATTAATAGTTAGCACTACATAATTATCATATTTAAGCCCCCCCCCCCGAAGAACCATTAAGATTGGCATTGATTATTAGAACGAATGTTATTCAGGGTGATATATTCTTTTTTTGTTGCTCACTTTACATATCGAATATTCATATGCATGGAAAAGATGGTTTTCTAAAATGAAATAATATTCATTTTTGTATACATAGAGAATGCGCAAATATAAGAGAAAGATGGTTTGCTTGATGAAATAATTTTCAACGTTGTATACTTAAAGAATACTCATATACAAAGAGAAGAAGGTTTGCCAAAATGAAGTAATTTTCATTTTTGTATACATACCTAATACGTCAGGTAATTACTAAAATAAATACATTTTTTTTAAAAATTCTATTTTATTTTGAGAAATATTGTAGCAATAGCATAAGTAAAAAAAAAAAGATATTGGTTATTACTTTTGAAAAAAAAAAACCGAGAATATAAAGAAGTTGTTAGCGTTAAAATAAATTTTTAAATAATATTAAATAAATATTTATTATTAAATGATGTAAAACAATTTCACATAAATAGCACGTATTCATTTAAATTTACAAAATTTTTTTAATCAAGGTTATGATTAAATCCAGTTTTTTGTTTAAAGGAGCAAGAAAAATTAGCAATGTCTTTTTTAAAAATTATTTAATGAACTTTCACCTATAAATTCTCATAAATAAGGAGGAGAATTCCGAAAAACTGGAATTCAATTTTACGCTGTATTTAGGTCTCACAGAGAAAAAAAGTATGGTCAGAATTCTAGAATATAGTAAAATTTATCGCGTTTCTACCTCAATAGAAGCACTAAAAAGCTGGGTAATTTTTGCCGAAATTCTGTAATTGTCGTAAAATTAACAATAAAATGCGTTTTTTATAAAACGCTATACGAACTTAATAAATGCTGCAAAATATGGTAATTATATCGCTTAAATTTATTCTTCAGATTTTAATTTTTTACTAAATGCGTGGTAAATATAATTCAAAATACAATAATTTCCGATGAACCGTTATAATATAAATGAAAAAAATTATCAAATGCATGCTTTAAGTGCCATATATTTTAATTTCATTAACATACTTATGTTGTTTTTTTTTTTTACCAAAAATGTCATTACCATGAAATTTAAAAATTTTTTCATAATTTTTTTTCCGTGCTTCCTGATGTGTTTTCCATATTTTTATGGTTATAATTTTAATCTTATCAAATCTTTGAAATATTCAAGTAATGTTAAAATTTTTGCTTATTCATAGCAGCTGTTATTAAGCAGCATCATTTAGCTATTTTTTTTTTTTACTTAAAGTAACTTGTTTTAATACAATCATGTCCTTTGACAACGAAATCAGTGAAGTACCAGTTACAATGAACTGTTACAGTGGCAGTTCAAATTCCACGCCTTTTTGATTTGAAATGTCGCATATATTCGTTTTCATTCGTCTCCTGACGATGAGCGGAAAATAATAAAAAAAACAGCAGGAAATAAATAAAAACAGTGCGAAATTGCGCAAATAGTGATTGAATAGGCTCATCACTAGAGGTCAGTTATCAAATTCTCTCTTCGCCAGCTGTCAGATTATTACTTCAATTCACAGCGTACATTTGAAGTAAGCTTTAAACATATTTCCTAATTTTCTTAAAACTATATTTTATATTAAAATTATATTCTGAATCAAAATCATATGTTAAAATAAAACTAATTTTGATTATAAAATCATGCATTAAATTAAAATTATATTATAATTTTGAACTATATGTTGAATTAAAATTATATTTAAAATTAGGACTAAATGTTAAATTAAAATTATATTCCAAATTAGAATTGTAATTTAAATTAAAATTGCTTTTCAAAGTAAAAATGAATGTGAAATAAAAATAAAATTTTAAATTAAAACTATATTTTAAATTAAATTTATATTAATTAAAATCTTATTCTAAATTTTCATTACACTTTATATTAATATATCTTAAATTAAAATTATCGTTCAAATTTAAATTATGTGCATTTTCAATAAATATTTTTTAAAATTAGATTTATACCAAGATTTTCATTTTAAACTTAAATCATATGTTAAATTAAAATGATGAGTTTTAAACTTGAATTGTACACATTTTAAAATAAATATTCTTTTTAAAATTAAATTTATATCAGGATTTATGCTATTAATTAAAATGGCTAAATTAAGATCATGTGTTTTAAATTTGAATTATACATATTTTACAGTAAATATTCTTTTTAAAATTAATTTTTTTTTTTAAAATTAATATTTTAATTAGTATTTTAATTAGTATTTAATAATTAATTTATATAATAAATTAAACTTATTATATAAATGATTAAATATTATACATTTTTATTTAATAATTCCTTATTATTATTAATGAATTCCTTGTTATTATATTAAATTGTTATATTTATAAACTAATTAACTTTAAATAGAATAAATTTAATTTATTAAATTTAATTAATAAAATGAAATTGATTATTTTTAAAATTAAATTGTATTAAAAGTAAAATTGTATTCAAAATGAGAAGAATTTGCTAATTGTAGTTGTTCAGCTGAAAAATGCTAATTCAGCAGATTAGATCATTTTATCAGATTTTCTTTTATAAGTTGAATTGTACAATACGGTCATTAATTTCAATGCATCTTTTATTTTCCCTTTTTTCCCTCTCAGCTTATTTTTTCGAGAAATACTTAAAATAGTAAACTCTAGTAGCTTAAAATTACGAAGCGTGAGAAAAGGATACTTCTATAACCTTTTACAGCCAAAGTTTGACTCAGAAATTTACAGCAGCTTCACAAACAACAGCTACTTTGATATTACGTTGATATCCATATTTTGCAAGATTTCGCTCATATAATAAAAATTAGAGATAGTATGAGGATATCCTTTCTTTTCAATTTGTTGGTAACTTTTCATTTCAATTTTATAAAAGAGAAAGTTTGTTAATCTAATGCGTTCCTTTAGGATATTTCATGCGTTATAATATTAATACGTTTAGTTACCATTTTTCTTTTTTCCTCAGCCTTCGTCTTCGAAATCTGTAGACATTTCAATCATGGTTTGTTTATTATTTTCCCTTATAAGAAATTTTAATTATTCAAAAGATTAAATTTCATAAAATTTAATTTTAATTATTTATTTTATTTAACATAATTTTGAATTCTTTAAATTTTTTTTATTATTGATTTTATTTTTTTAATTATTTAAAATATCTATCCTAAAACTTTATTCTTCTTTCTTAAATATCTACACGGGTGAAATGTTTAAAATTACATATGTGTGATGTATGATGTATTTAGCAAACGTATGCGGGTGTCTAATGGGTTTTATTGATATTGTTAAAAATTTTTTGTTTTCAAATGCGAGGACAAACAATCAAAACATTTCTAAATTCGCTACATTTTTTTAAAAATAATACTTACTCTTGTACATTTTAGTCTTTTACCTGATCTTCAAATAAAAGTTATCATTCACATGATAAAAAAAAAAAAAATTTAAATTTAACACAAAAAAGTTTTTTTATACAGTAAAAAAAACTGTTTAAAGATAAATTACAGTTAATACTGCTAACTAAAGATAAATACTGGTTTTTCTATTTTTAATCATTACCTGAGTAAAGCAAAAAATTATCTTTTTTTAAAATTTTTTTACAGGCTTTTTCCGTATATTTCACGGTTTAAAGCTGTTCTTTACAAAACAGTTTTTCTGTTTCTCATTCTAATCATAAACGGATTGAAATTCTAATTTTTGCCATGCAGTTTTGCTTACCGCAAGAACATTTTCAAATCACTTCATAATTATTTATTGTACCTGCTCTTTGGATTATTTATGATTCTGATTATATACTATACCTGCTTTTACTCTCCAGAAATAATTTTATGGTTTCCAACATCGTATAAATGAAATCGCTCGTTGATTTTAATGTCTAATTGATATTCTACCCGATTATTACTTGCTTTTAGATATCCTTTTTTGTTAAATTACCAATGATTTAATTTAGCAATCATTTCGTTAAATTACCAATTACTAAAAAAAATGAAGTTAAATTACCAATCATTTTTATAAAGATGTCCCAATATAGCTTTAAACATCTTTTCGCTTAAGCGTGTAAAATTCCTAGGAAGTACTCAAATACTTTCAATAAGTACAACTCAGATAAGATAAAACTCAGTAAGATAAAGGCAGCTAAAAAATTTTCATCACAACTGAGCACCAGAACTGCCGTGGGGTCTCAAGGGACAGAGCGACTCCGACCTTCCGCTTAATGAGATGACCCGAGTTCGAATCCCGGAATTGACAAGTCATTCGAAATTTGCTCCTCTCCTTTCTCCCCGACCACGATCTTGACAAAAGTTGTTTATCGATTTTTTTTTCAAAGAACAAAATATTTTTCTTAAAATAATAGTTTGGTAATTAAAATAACAGTATTTATCAGCTTAAGATAAAACAGGTGTCTGTTTTTAAAAAACTTTATTTTTAAGTGAAATAAATGTTTTTATATTAGCACACCTGCTAAAATATTTTTTCCTGTAAATTCAGCAGTTTTTTAGTGCATAAATCTATTTCTTTACCTGTTTTAGTGCATAAATCTGTTACTCTATATCAGTAATTCTCAACCTTTTTTGGGGGGCGGCACAGTTTTAACGATTTTGAAATTTGACGGCACACAATGAAAAAAATTAGTTTAAAAGTTGTTTACATACCTATAATACACTGTGTTAAATAGTTTATGATAATAATTTTGAATGTGAAATAAAATAATATGTTCTACAAAAGCACGTTTATTAAGGGATTAATTATTTCTTTCGACTAATTTTTTATTAGTTAGTAACAGTTATTTATTTTTATTTTTTTGCTAGTTATTAATTGTTAGCTTGTTTTCTATAGCTATTAGCTGTTATTTTTTTGTGATTTCTTGTTAACTAGTTTTTTTGCTGATTATTAATTGTTATCTTATTTTTTTGTTAGTTATCCTTTGTTAATTTGTATTGCATAGCTTACTTTAATGATTAGCTTTTATTTCAATTTGAAAGTTAATATTTAGCTTGCTTTCCTTTGTTAATTAATAATTTTAATAATCATTAAGTTTCCTACTTATTTCAACATTTCTTAAAATTGTCAAAACAATTTAAACACTTCCTTCTTATTTTAAGATTGTCAGAGACAAGACAATGGCCGACAAAGATGTTCACACGGTTAAAGCATGGAAAAATTATAAAATGTGTATATTTATATATATATATTATATTTTATATATTTACACTTTTCTTTAATTTAAACTTTACTCGTAATGAAAAAAAAGCATTATAATTTTGATTGTATCATTTCTAATATTTGACGGCACACTTTTAGAATTTGGCGACACACAAAAGTGCCGCGGCACAGTGGTTGAGAATCACTGCTTTATATCTTTATCACTTAACAAAAAACTGATTTATGCTTCAAAATGTTCTTCTACCTTTTTTTTATTTTTTTTTTTGAAGAAATAAAGGTAAATTTGATTATGTCTATTTTAAGTTGCAAAAAGTAGATAAAAGTTGCCTAATATGCGACAGTTTGTGACATGCAACACTTTCTTGCAATCGAATTCAATAAAAACTCTCTAAAATACACGTGAAGGTTGTGTGAAGTGAATACACTGTAGAAATTTCCCGGATGAAATTGTGGTACACTATAAGAACTGCTGAACAAAAGAATTATGCTGATATATTTTTCGTTAAGTATTGCTTACATTTTCTTACATAATTAAACGATTTCTTGCAAATTGTGATTTATAAGAATATGCATCATTTTTATATTCATAGGAACTAAATTAGGTTTCGATAAGCTACTGACTCATCTAACCAATTAACGATCAATTTGATATGTTACTATCTTTAAACGAAATAAGGCACATACAATAATTGACGTATTAATGTAAAATGTGCAATAATATACTCTCATTATCCTCTTCATTTAGTATAAAGCAGCATTTCTAAAAAAATATTTTACAGTTCCGAATTTCTATTTTACTTCCATAAGTCATAATAAGATAAATAAAATAAGGATTATACTGGCAGGGGATTAATAATTTTAAATACGTGTACTTCCAGTTTCAACTAAGTAACAGAATATAAATATTTCAAATTTTAAATTGGAATCTAAAGTAGGGACAAACATGCATACTGTTATATTATGGTCAATTTAAATGCAATAATGAATAGATTTAATATTTATTTAGAAAAAAAAAGGAAAATTCTTTCTCAGTACAATGCAATAGTCTAGTTAATTGCAGTTTAAAAAATGTTTTAATTTCGCAAACCACGCAAAATAAATAATTATTGAAACGAATTTACCATTAATTATGAAAAATGTCTAATTCTTGGGAATAAAATTGAGTTATGAAAAAAACACAGACAGTTAAATTTCTTAAATATATATTTGTAACTTAACATAAAAAAATATTAAAATATTCATAAAAATATTAATATTCATAAAAATATATAAAACTAAATACTCATGATAGATTGAGATTTCACTTGATTTCTACGCAGTCATAAATTTCGCCATAGCTACGAAGATACACATAAACATATCAGCATGTTCTTGACTGTATTATTTTTAAATATTAAGTAAATATAAATTTATAAGCTTCATACAGATTACAAAACTAAGTCAAAAAGAAAAAAATTGTTCTTAGACTAATTTATATAAAATGTTAACTAATATAAAATGTTATATAAAATTTAAAAAAAACTAATTTATATAAAATGTTTAAAATTACTTTAGTTTTCAAGCAGGAGAATTTAGCGTCATTTTTTGAAAATCACTATACTATAGATTTTGTTAGAGCGTATTTTTTTAGAAGCTAAGAATCGAAGGTTCAGACATCAGGGCCGAAATAATGTGATGGTCGAAATAACAATTAATCCTTCCGAAGTTCTGAATTGTACAAGATTTATTTGCAACATTTATTTGTTGATTTTATTTTTAAAGGATTACCCTACTTAAAAAAAGAAACTAATAAAAGAATATCACTACTAATAATAGAAAATCACTAATATTGATAACGACGGCACAAGTATTAATCATAGAACTATTTTTAGAAACGTAATGATAAGGAGTTCTTTTAAATGTTTATTTAATTTTCACTATGTGAAATGTGATGAAAACGTATTCCGTGTAAAAAAGAGTAATTGCAAAAATCAATTCACACATGAAAATAATTAAATAATGCCTTTATACTTAAAGATAAAATTTAATATCAATTCAGTTGTAAAGGACTGAATTACATTATTTCTCTTGTTTCTGTTAGGAAATCAAACAACGTCATTAACTATTCAGTATCATTATTTGTTTTACCTATTTAATACCTTTAAAAACAATTATTTATTATTTACCTACATATTTTTTTTATGTGTAAAGAAATATTAAATAATTCTTATATTTTTAAAATAGTATATGCAGAGCACAGATTGCAAGCAACTCTACGGCAAACGTTGTATTTACGGTTTCTTTTGGCATTAAAAGTTTGACAGGTTAATCATTATTCCTATGAAGCAGAAGAAATATTACTAATAATGGAACTATCACCCCTGAAAACCTTATTTTTCATGAAAAAATAATAATGGTACTGTCAAACTTGCCTCGATTACAGAAGGTTTTCTAATCTTGTTTCGTGAAAGTAAATTAAATCTCGATATAAAATAGCTTATTTATGCAAGCTCAATAAGGAATCAAATAAGGTATTTAAACTATTCATTTAGTAATTTCATATTGGTACTGTCAAATTTGCCTCGATTACAGAAGGTTTTCTAGCCTTGTTTCGTGAAAGTAGATTAAATATTGATATAAAATAGCTTATTTATGCTAACTCAATCAGGTATCAAATAAGGTATATAAACTACTCATTTGGTAACTTTTCGTTCATAAAATAGCTGATTACCGGAGATACTGGTAATATAGTTCTTATTACCACAGATTTAGCAAAAAAATTCAAAACTGAAGAAAAAATTTTACCGAATTAAAGGTTTTTAATGCCATGCTCTAAGGTATCATGATAAAATTACCAAATTTTACCACATTTACTTAATTTCATCACACATTATAAAACCATATTTAATTTTTATCTTACCATAATCATTACCGAATCACTTAGGCAAAAATATATCAAGCTTTTGATGGTCCCATAGAGTCATAAACACGGTAACTCTTACTATATTTTGGTGGTTTTAACCATATTTTATTAAACTTGATTCTTCCTGAGGGCCCGTTTTGATGGAATCTTCATCATCCTCACATTAAAGTTCGTTTAGTTTGTATCTTTTATAATTATGATGATGACGATTCAAGAATCTTGTCTTCAATTACAATGTATTTAATTCGAAACATATTTTTTTTTCAAAGCTGTATTGTGTGTCAACTGTTTACAATGACATAATATTTGAGGCAAGGTCAGACTGCATTCATTGCGTTCATTGTTAGTGGGTCATGGACAGAAGAATCATAATAACGAACAAGGAACTTCCACAGTTTATTTACCACTTTTTTTTAAAAAAATAAAACTTAAACACAGCAAAATCTTCCATTTTATTTGAAATAATTTGCTTGAAATTAATATTTTCAATCTTATTTTAAATATGTGTTAACAAATGGGTTATATATATTAATGTATGGTCAATACGTGAGTAAATATTGGGTTATATGTTTTAATGAAAAATTAGAGAAATATTTAAATTTATAACTTTAAAAGAATAACTGCAGAAAAAACGCTGTTACCAATATGTGAAAGAAAATTAATTTTGATATTAAAATTTTGTTGCAAAAAATAATATAGTATAGTACATGCTATCTTAATGCAAAGTTTTTAAGAAAAAATGCCCGAGTCAGAGTACAGCTTTTCTGTTATTTAATTTATTTTAGTTTTTCATTAACTAAATGGTAAATTTAAATGGATTTTCATCATTTATCAAACGTTTCAAAAATGGTGAAGACAGGATATGGAAGACAATAGAAATACTTTTTGGATTGTGCAATAGAAATAACTTTACTATAGGTAGTATAGAGGTTTTTGATAGATTGAATAAAATAAAAAATAAATAAATATGGCTTTAAGAAGTACTTAGAAATTCCGCTTACTAACCATTATAAAATACGAATAATTGAAGAATAATCAGATTTTTTTTATTATTATGCAACTAATAAGAGCACTTAAGAAGTGAAGCTCTTCTTTTGGCAATCACAGTGATACTTACACTGATAACTTTTCAAGTATTGATTAAAAAACTCTAGTTTTCCTCGAATGGGATTACAGATATAAACAAGCTTTAGTTTTTGAGATGAATGAAACAGTGCCTAATGTTTGCCATCCATTGTTTTATAGTAATGCAGAAATTAAAAGAAAAAGAATGTATAAAATGATGCTAGACAGTTACCTTCGTGTTTCCCTCCTTTCCCTATTTAGAACAGATTGTGTGGCCTCAGCAAGCCTCACAAAGAGCTACCTTGACTCTATATTATATCTATTTTTACTCACAGAATGAATGAATAAGAAAGCTCGATAAGCTCTTAGAAATCTTCAAAAGCCCGTCTTGATTGGAAAGCCCGTAAGTTGAGATTCTAAAATCATCTGCAGCGGTTAAGTTAAACTCAGCGATTATGTTAATGTAGCGGTTATGTTTGAAATGCAGCTTGAATCTTTTTTCTTTCTAAGATAGCTGAGTCAAATGTTTCGCGTTAAATGCCTATAATATTCGGGCCGACATCTTTCGTGAGCAGCATTTTTAAAACCGGAAATATTTCGCTGACATAAACCATCAGTAGACACTACCACTTTTATATTTTAATTTTCATAGCAATCGAATTGAAATTGTTTATCAATTTTTATCAATTTATATTCTGCTGTGGATATAAAACCATAAACGATCATGTTCGCTCCCTTGTTTTGAAATTCCCTCTGATGACAGGATCAAGTAAGTCTTAGTAAAAACGCTATTCTTTTCAATTCTTTTTTTTTTCTTATTAAGGAAAATATTCATTGATTTTCATAGAGAACATTAACCTCCTGTGGCTAGCCCAACTAAGCATAATGATTCGTTTACCACTGGGTACATTGTACGGAAGTATTGTTACTCAGGAACTCAGAAAAAGTATAAAAACTGTATGAAAAGTAGAGTATGAAAATTTCGAAATTTTTTCATTAACTTCTTTTGGACGCGTCGAAAATTCTTTAAATGTAAGACTGTCGTTGATGTGATAAATGTTCTTACTTTCTCAAATACTGCGCAAGGATATAAAATTTTAAAAAAAAGATTAGATATGGATATGAGATGATACAGCTATGCCAGCCTCAATTTGAAATATCGCTTTTAATGCTTTTGTGTTCTTCTACTGCACATTTTGAAGCAACCCAGAACTCTTTTTCTTCTGTTTATATCAAGTGTTTTTATGCAGCCTCTAGGTTAAATTTTTAATCTCTAAGCTAAAACAACTTTTAAGCGAAAACGTTTTAAAAAGTGAGTATTTATTAAGTATAAAACTAAGTATATGCTTTAAACTATGTATTATCTTTAAATAAATGCATCTTTTTTCTTACAAAACATCGTGACATTTACTTGAAAAGTTAGACATAGAATGTACATTTAACATTGTTTAAATTATTTGAAAGCTAGCGCAGCACAAAAATTTTAAAACTAATAACAGGTTTTTGAATACATGCGCTTTTTGAAGGCTAATTCGTTTAAATCTCCAATTCAATCTGAAACTAAATCATTTATTTATATTTTCAATTTGTAAAATTTCAATTCCCTCACATGAGCACCATCTTCTAAATTTCTGATCTGAAAGTTGAAATAAGCTTGAAATAATGTCTTGTCTGTTTAATAATGCTTTTGTTTTCATTTCAGAAGAGTAAAACATTTACAAAAAGTTTTAGAAGATTTTCAAAGATGTCGGAGAAGAAACCTCTGAGCGTTGAAGCAGAGGAGGAGGAGTTTACAGACATTATAGGAGGACATGGGCGATGGCAACTTGGAATATACTTTTTTTGTTTCTTATGTGCTTGGCCACATTGTTTTCATAATCTTATTATGACATTCTTTGCGCCGAACGTCGACCACTGGTGTGCGAGGCCGTCACATGTAAGTATTAAATTTAAGTGCATTCTATTCGATCTCGCAAGGAATTTGCTTAGATATCTGCTGCCTTCGTCCTTCAATCTTGCTCGCCTTAAAAATATCCCGGATCTTCACAGCATTGTGTGGCAATTGGATAATATGAAACGAATATAATCTTTTTGGGTTTTTTTGACTTTAACTCATAATACTGAATAATAATTGCGAAAAATTTAAGAGCATTAGCCGAAAATTAAATTCATTTTTGAAAGCATATGAGAAAGAGCATCTATTATATACTGCTAAGTCCCACTCAGAGAAAAGTTACCGTGTCTTAAGTTTATATTTAAGTAAGATAATCAAATACTCACTGATGTCTATATTGAAGTCATATTTGAAGATAAATAAATAAAAAATTCTATAAATACTATACATAAATACATAAAAAATTCTATAAATACTATACATAAATACATAAAAAATTTATTTAAATTACTCTTCGGATACCCGAAATTGTTATGGCAATATTAATAACTAAATTTTTCTATTCTATCTATTTGAATTCAAAAATATCTTAATTATAAATAAAAAGTAAGAGTAAAAATATTTAATCTTTAAAAAAAATTGAGGAAAACTTATTTTCTATGAGCTTGTCAGTTTCAAAATATTTTTGTTAGTTATATGTAGAATTTACATTCACGTGTCAAAACTCTAACAATTGAGAGATTTCGCACTTTTACGTTACACTCCTGAACGCCGCAAGATTTGAAGTAATTGTGCTTGAAGTGCGGATGTGTCAATTCTGGAAAAATACACGTGATTCTGTGAAAAATTATCTAACTTACGTGAATGAAAAGAAAGATATTTTGAAAAATTCCGTAAGTTGAAAATACTAACTCCGGAAAGCAAGATTTGAAGTAATTGTGCTTGAAGTGCGGATGTGTCAATTCTGGAAAAATACTCATGATTCCGTGAAAAATTATCAAACTTACATGAATGAAAAGAAAGAGATTTTGAAAAATTCCGTAAGTTGAAAATACTAACGTAGTGGAATATCACATTAAACTTTGTCCAAAAAATCAAAACAAACATTTGCAATGGGCGTGGACATGGAAGTTAAACTTCTCCCACCTAAATTATGCAATTAAAATAAATATATTTTATAATTTCAAATTACCCAGAAATATATAGTGACAACCATCATTTAAACTAAAGCCCGTGAAATGTATTTCCTAATTCAATTAACCAATTCGCGATCGCAACGAACTATAGGGGGCGTTGTTGTATGAGGCTAATACCTGCGATTTCTATATGAACAGTCATTCAGTTACTCTAGAGACGTCGTTAACGTAGCAATGCAACGTTCCTTCTTTATTGTGGCTAATTAAATTTAAAAAAGAAAAATGCTTGATATTCTTTCTTATGCAAACGAAAACAAAATGGTATCTCTTTTTATTAGAGAAGGAATATCCAAAACACATCGGAAAAATATTTGTACATTAACAGAAAAAAATATGTATATTCTTATAACAGTTAAAACCTAATGCCCGAGAAATAGTATTACTAAATTTAATGATATAACATGAAAGGCCCATTTAAACTTTACATTCTATAGTTTTTAGAATCATATTACTTCAAAAACTAAAATGAACAAAAAGTATACATAAGAATCATAATTTTATGAAATTTAATTTTGTAAACAAAGCTTTTTGACAACAATTTTTATTTATCAAAAAATTTCAAGTTTCAATAAAAATCATTATTTTGAAACTAAGAAACGTTGAATAAAGAATGCTGACGAAACAAAAACAAAAAGAAAAAACAATTCTTTTTTGTCGCCATTTTTAGTGCTACGAAAATTTGTCTTTGGAATTTGCTAAAAACAAAACAAGATGCAATTTTATTTTTTCAGGAGGGAAATATTTTATCGAAAAAACGGAAATGTACCAATTCCCACAACATAAAACTTTATCTTGGTAAACGTACGTTTTGGAAATGTTATTTCATTTGGAATCTTATTTATCAGAGTTCATATGGCGATATGATTGTTTTGAATCTATGCTAAACTCTATATCGGCTCATTTTCCACCGAAATCCGATTGACTATTTTGATTTTAAATAAAGTGTTTTATTTTATGAATTGTCGCAAAAATTTTAAGTGTAGATTGGCGGCACTTAAAAACCGCCAAATCTGTAGCGGCGGTGGCGTTAATACGTCGTAAGTACCNACAGTGTGTAAGTTTAGTTTCTTTTTTTTGTTTTGGTTTTTATACTACTTTCAAATATCGCTCCATTTAAACGCTTTTAGAACTTTTTAAAACACGAATAGAATCAATTAAAAAAACACTTCCACTTTCATTCTTAGAGGGGCTGAAGGACATCATTTTTGTGTCGAAAGAAACATTTTTTCCAGACCAAGTTTTTTATAATACTATTCAATAATTATACCTTATTATTTGTTCGCAATATTTATCGATTCAAAATATCAAGGAAAGCTGCTTTAAATTTCAAACCAATTTAATACCACAAAAATAGGCTATTTAAATTACATTAAATTGACCACTTATGGTGGAAATTTTAATTCAGTTTGAAGAAGAGAACAATCGACAAAGAATAAAAATTAATTTCTTCGAAACTCGCCAGAACGTTGTAGGGTTTTTCATTTTTTCTCGTGAGTTTCGTAGATACATTGTTGTTAAATATGCTTAATAAAGATATTGTATGTCTGTTAATTATTATGCTGGATCAGTTATAAATAAATAAAAATTTGAAATCAGTATCCGTCTTTGATGTGAGGGGGAAATGCTGGATTCTTTCCCGTTTTTGAACTTCTTGAGTCAGCTATTTTTTTCCTTCTTTTTTTGTAAATATATTTATTTTTAATAACAGAAATTAAAGAATATTGTAATACGTGTTCTTGAAAATTATCTAACGTTTTTCTGAAGGTACAAGCCAGAGAGCCAACCAAATGAAGACTGGGTATACTTTCAGCTATCTAAATAAGTAAGGCAGAATGTTTATATGCACGTGTGAATGTACACTAAATGAAAACGTGATAAATTAATGTCTGATATTTACAGGCTCCCGCTAGACGGGGTACATAGATTGGAATAATACTACAACTCTAAGCGAACTCAACGCAGTCAACATTTACTACGATCAAACAATTTTTCCATTATGTAACCCTTTCAAGAAGCTGTGCAAAACCTATTACCACAATTCCAATATTAGATACCTTGGTACCAATACTAAATATATTTTTTATTATAATTATTGCCTGTTGAAACAACACCTATTGCGACAGTATTCATAGTACTTATTCCAAAATGTATGTATAGCACCATTGACTTCAATAATAATATGACAGTTTCTTTGAGGTTTCCTAAAACGAATAAGTATTTGTTTTCTAAATACTTTGTTTTTTTTTGTTTGGAACTTGTTAGTTTAATTAAATTTTTAGTTTAATTACAGTTGATTTTTAGTTATTTTCTTGGATAGAAACATGTTACAAAAGCGTAATTATAACCAAAATGATCACGTGATTTCGGATAACAGTTGAAACATTAGTTTGGTGACATAGTCCGTGCATGCTAATACGTTCTAATAGATCATTGAGTTTATATGACATTACGAATAAAAATTATTAAATATGACTTCTACATAGAATAGCTACATAGAATACATGGTACACTTCTAACTAGCTACATAGAAATTTGTTATAATCGTGGTCGTGTATTTGTTATAAACGTTCTTTTAAAAATATTTGAAGGAAAAAAATTACAGAAATGTGGATAATTGAATTTAAAACAATGACTAATGCTAAAACCAATGAGAAAAATCCCTTTTCAAACGAGCCTCCTGATCGATATAATTGAAATTTTGTAATGCATTATGATATTGGGAGCCAATATTCTTCTTTTTAAATTTTTGAACCCCAATGCAAACAGTTCAGAAGTTATAAGAAAGAAACACGCACAACACACACTCTACCTTTTTAAATATAAAGTGTGTTTTTTTATGCATCCAGAGCATTTCAGGCACAACATTTTATTTTTCAAATACGAAATCAATCTATAAATTAGATTTTGACCGAAGTGGTGTCTCTTATTGCCCTATTTTCGTTTATTTTTTTATTTTCAAATTTTTACCATGACTTTTTTCGTGTTTTTCTCAATTTTTCTGCACAGCGAAGCCTATTGCGTCTTTGAATTTTAAGCGTCTTTGAATTTTAATTCTTATTTCATCATGAAGGCCAGTAATTGAACCCGCTAAAAGATGAGTTTGACAGAGGCAGGGTGACTATGTGGTACTGATTGTTAACTTGTATTGATGTCTTGTATTCAGAGTAGTGTTTCTGATGGTTTTAGAAGCCGATCTGGAACTATGAAGTGGTGTGTTTGTGCTTTTGAGGGACGGTGTGGAGTCACGAAGCGCTGAATTGAGAGCAAAAAACTTATGCACATTAATACAGTATACTATATTATCAAACAGTGATTTCATTAAAAATTAATCGTAATCTGTAAACAAGCTTTTTTTGGCCACTCGTTTCTCTTCAATAGTTAACATTTTAAAGTTGAGATTAGAAACAAAAGATTCAAGTGCTGTAAGGGGTGTATATCTTTCTCAACTGCACAATTCAACTTTTTAAATAAAGCTCGCGCAAGATCTGTTAATGTATACGATTAAAATAGTATAAAGAATAGTATGCCTAAAATAGTAGAAAACTTTATATTTAACAAAAAGAAACGTGTGAACCTTTTTTTAAATATTTGTATTAAAATAGTGACTTATTTGTTACAATGTCATTTTTCGTGATCTAAAAAACTATTTTTATTTTAAGAAAACTAATTCTAACAATCTAAAATAATGAATTGCTAAAATGAAAAAAAAATTTCAATTCTAAAATACAAATGTCAGTACAATTTATAAATCATTAATTAAAATTACACTATTGCAATACTTTTCCTTTAAAAAATAAAAGATAAGGATGTTTTCATGTGTGAATACTTATATGTTCATTTGGCTTTTCGGACCATTGATTATTAAACTGGTATTTAAAAGTATTTTTAAAACACATCATATCCTGAATCCTTCTTAAATTCTGTTAATTTAATATCATAATTAGCATAGTTATTTTAATATCATAGTTAACATAGTTAATTTAATATCATAATTAACATAGTTAAATTACTAGCATAGTTAACATAGTTAATTTAATATCATAGTTAACATAGTTAATTTAATATCAAAGTTAACATAGTTAATTTAATATCATTGTTAACATAGTCAATTTAATATCATATTTAACTATATTATTTACAGTTTTATTTAACCCTTCGTTCAGATTTTTATTTTTTAAAATTTCGTCAAAGGGTATTTATAATACATATAGCATTCTTAAGTTCTATTCATCGCAATGTTTTATAGTTAACTTTAATTTTTTGTTTACTTTCAGACATTTGTTTACACTTTCATGAAAGATACTTTTAAAGCATATATTATTGTTCTTAAATTCCATTAATTGTGATATTTAGTTACAATTTACTTCAATTATGACTTTATGTTTCATTTTCTCAAGGTAATCGAAGCAAATGTGTCTGTCTTCGAATGGAAGAATGAAGCTGTACCCATAGTTATGAACCGAGCTGGACTAGTGCGGAAAAGTCGATGCACTGTATACAAGCACCTAGTAGTTAATGGTTCATTGCATGTTCCATCAACAATTGATAGTGAAATAGAAGCTTGCGAAACCTGGGAATATGATGATTCTTTTTACAAGTCCACCATGGTCGATGATGTAAGCAATTTTATTCTTATTTTTTTCAAAGTGTTAAACTTAAATTTTCCTATCGCTGTAGTTTGTTGAGGAATAGTTCATTCTTTGAGCTGTGGCACTGCGGTCGGGTGCTTAATCTTGGAATTCATCCAGGAAGCAGGTAAACTTACGCAGAGTTCACATTAAATTGTGCCACAACTGAAGATCTTTCGGATGATGCGATGAGTAAGTTAGAAGAGAGCAACAACCTCATCGTCTGACCTCGAGCAAAAGTACTTGACATTCTTACAATGGCCTTTGAAAGACAGAGACTTAGAAAGAGGGCAAGGTGCCTGTCTGGGCATAAATGCAAAAAAAAAATTATTTTCTTCTTCAAATTTAAATTTTGAAGTATGTTTAACTTAAGAAGTATGAAAACAATTTTTTAACTGGAACTTCACTGCGCATTCATTTGTTTCAGGTAATTATGTTAAATTGCAATTCGTTTTAGACGAGACATACTTTTGATGTTTGACTATAGTGTCATTTTGAGAAGCATTAATATTTTTTAAATATATATTAATTCCTTTTTAAATGAATATAAATATTTGTAATCATAATTTTTCCGTTCTTAAATGTTGAAAGCTTTTAAGTAAAATCTGTAAGAATAATTAGAATTATGCAAAAAATATTTTTATTTCGGTTTTATTTTAATTAGTTAAAAGCTATTTTTCTGTTAAAACAAAAATATTTGATTTCACAAAGTTGAACCACTTTTGTGAGCAATTCCAAACCTGGATAAAAGTCATGAACTGAAAAAATGCACTTTCATTTACAGTGGGAGTTAAGTAGTGGTATCGGGAAAAGAAATTGAAAATTATGGTAAAATAGTTCAAATTTTACTTTTGTATTAAAAGAAGTAATTAAAATAACTTCAATATTTGTGAATAAAATTTGAATGAAAAATTTAGTTTAAAAACAAATAGAAATAAATGTTTCTTTCAATTATCATTTTTCTACTTGAATACTTTGTGTGCTAAGTTCTTCTGTAAAATTTGTTTAAGATAATATATTAAAAATAATAATTTTGAATAATTATTATAAAATATTTTGTTCTTAATAATAATCAACAAATTTCAGTGACGGAGAAATTTTTAAAATTCGTTGAGGTTTTAAGCCGATTTAGTTTCTCTTTAACTAAAATTCTTGATTATATGCTGTTAATTTATAATAATATTTTTAAAGAATTTCTTTTTTTATGAGTTCTTTGTAAACAACGTGTTAAATATAAATGTAACATGTGCAATTTATTTGAATAAAATATCTACCAAATAACTACATTATTAATTTTATCAATACTGGACTCAAATTAGCATAAATATTTTTACAAAAGTATATAATTAACTTTACATTGTATTTCAAATCCTGATCTCGATTTGAATATGTTTGAATTAAATATATCGTTGATATAATATTATTCTTCAAAACTTGATTTCAATTTAAAATGGCGCACTTCACAAGTAATTTGTTTTATACATTATAGTAAATTCGATGAAGATTGGAATTTATTCAATTAATAATAACTGGGACCATATTGCATGAATACAATGAAACCGGAGTGAACCAGTACAAGAACCGGTTTACACTGGTTGTAGGATTGTGGGACTAACTTTAATTGTCCTTGAAATATCGCATTTCCGCTTTAATTAGTTTATTCTGTGTGATATATCAAGGATCTAATGAAACACAATTTAATTATTGAGTTCCCAAAATAATAACAAATGTTAGTGTATGACATATGGTTTTGATATTTTTAGTGGGATTTGGTATGCAACCGAGAATGGTTAATTTCCGTTTCCAAAACTGTTTACATGGTTGCATTCTTAATTGCGGCAACGACATGTGGCCAGTTGTCAGATCGGTAAGTCAAATAATTTGTTTATATTCATTTATTTCAATTTAAAAGGCATGATTTTTTCTTATGATTTATCGATTCGTTTAACTGTGACTTATTATTTTCGATGTTGATACTAATTCACAGGATTTCGAATGATTATGATTTGTGAATCGTACTTTATTCTTTGCTTTTGCGGGTTATTTGTAGCACATCAATAAATATTCTTAAAGGAAAAGAATTTTTTTATTATTGATATTAAAAATAAGTGCAATTTATTAGGTTGAAATAACTTTTAGTAGTGGCTAACAATCGGCAAAATGCAAAAAAAAAACTTTTTCATTTACAGCGACATAAATACACCGCATAATTGAGCCAAATGTATAATTTGTTAAACGAAGGAGTAATTATTAAAAATTTAAATAAAATAATTATAAAAATATTTTGTTCTGATTAATCTAGTATTTTATTCTATGTTGTTTTTATAGTACATAATTTATAATCAATAAAAGCGTTACGTCATTATCAAATAATTTATATGAAAGGGATATATTTTTAATGGATTTTCATCCATTGTAATTCACACTTGAACGTTTAAAAGAAATATGTTCTAGATGAGATTTCTAACATTTCAACTTATTACTTTGTTGATTCCATTTAAATATTATTAGGTGCGTTGTTTTAAAATAGTACTTTTAATGCTAAAGAAACTTTCGATTCTGTCCAAAATAAAGATTTGTTTATTTTTTACCTATACCGGAACAAATGAGTTATACAAATCATGCATTTTTAATACTTTCAACACAGTTATAATTCTATTCATACCTAAAATTAAGTTCTTCATAAATTTCTAAGCCTTAACTACGTGTATTGGTATAAGTTTTCACTAATTTATAATTTTATTTAGATTAAAATTAATTTGAGTGATATTTGTGTAACTACAGTGATCAATAAATGGGTCACCCCAAATAACTTTTGATCTGGTGATCGAATCTTCCCTTAATAGGACTGAATCGTAATAGTTCGAAGAGATTCTAATTAGCAAGCATTCTAATTAGTTAACGTAGAAGACAATTTAAGTTATGAAATTAGATACAAGACAGCTGTCTAAGCTTGGACAAGACAGCTGTCTAAGCTTGGACAAGACAGCTGTTTAAGCTTGGACCCCTTTATGATAAGATCAGCTTTGTATATTTTAAGGATATAATTTACTTTAATATTCAATATTTTTGAGGATACATTTAACTTTGACAACTTTCATAATGAAATAGTATTTAAACTTTATATTATTTTAAAACTTCGGAATTAGAACGAAGTAATATTTTTGGTAGTATTAATATCTAAGCAAAATTGATTTGTACTAGCTAATAAGATTAACTTTGTGAACTAAATAAAATATCCAAAATATTTTCTAAATATATAAACAACAAATCTCTGAAAGGGAACGAAGTTTTGTTTTCATTTTCATTTAAAAGCTTCTTTTTTCATTAGAAGATTTAGAAGTTTGAGAAGATTTACGAAAAAAAATTCCTAAATATTTATGCTTCACCGTTAGAATTTTCATTCTAGGATTTGGTAAAATAACCGACAGAAGTCTGACCATCCAATTTACCGTTAAGTTTATGACAAAGAACATTTCTTACTTTTTTGGTTTTAAACATTTACAACGAGCATGGTTTTAAAACCGTAAGAGTTTACTGGAAACTAGTTACCAGTTAATTACATTGAAATTAGGCTTTCGTTACATAACGGGAATTGGAGAATGCAGGATATTAGAAACTCTTCATGTATGAAAGGGAATTAAAAAAAATATTGTGTTGCCAAAAGTGGCACTCAAACCCCCGTTCTGTCGGTGAAGAGACTGGATAAGTCCTCTCGGCTCTAATAAATACCCACCTTCATGGAACTGAGTGGGATCATTAAGTGGTCTTAGATGGAACGATAAAATTCTGGTTGTTTAACCGTATTAGGTGAAAGCAGTTAATAAACGGTTTTCCCCCAGTTTACGGTTTGAATACCATCTTATTTAAGGTTATTTGACTATTTTCTTTAAATATGATAAAATAACAATAAAATAAATTGTTATTTAACTGTGTTTTTTCGAGAAATTTCGAACAGTGTTGAATATATTCTGGAATATTTTTCAAAGTATTAATATTTAAGTTTCGTTTTGGGAATGAACACATTTTTTTTAATTTTTCACATGCTTGAATTTAATTCCAAAATTTTTTCAAAATGTCTATAATTGAGCTTCATTTTATAGGTTTGGACGTCGTATAACCATGATCAGTTGTATTTCCATGTTCTTGGTGGCTGCACTTTTGACTCTCTTGGCGAAAAATTTCATGATGTTTATTGTTTTGCGCTTCTTTCTTTCCATGGGAATTACGTCTACATTCACCATATCATACGTAGTGCGTAAGTATTTTGAATATTTAATTTGCTTCGTATATTTATTATAAGTCAATAAACTTAATGATAAACAAGAAATGCGTTGTAGTAAAAAAATATGTCAAACAAATATAATGCTAAAATATCCAAGATTTTGAAATGAAATAAAATTTTAGTAACCACACTTCTATAGTGATAATAGTGATAATCTAGAAATATTATAATCCCAAAAGTATATAGCAATTTAGCTTTATTATCTTAGTCTGAGGTATTTTACCTCATACTTTTGAAGTTAGCTAATTAACTTAGATTTCATAGAATTTTCGGGTAATGGGAAACACTCATTTTGCATACTACAGGGAAAAAAATGCGATATGATGGATTTTGATCTGAAAACTGGACTACTTTAGCTTTGTTAGCAAATAAACATTAGAAAATAAAATTATATGATCATAAAACAGTTCAGGCTTAAATTAGTGGCATTACCTAATTAATTAAGTATTCATAGAATTTTCTAGCAACAGGAAACATTAAATTTACATCGGGAGGATTACAGGAGAAAAGAAAATGCGATACAATGGATTTTGATCTGAAAATACCTTTATCTATGGTTTCGTCAGCAAATGAACATGACATTAAAACAATTCATTTTAATTTAAATTATACGTCAGGAGCAGTGCGCCGTTTCGTTGTTCTTCTAATGTTTCTCAATATTGGTGACGTCATAGTTTACATGCATTTGTTCGACCTTTTAGATTAGTTTAATATCGGCACATGCATATTTTTCACACTGAGATTAAAAGAACCAAATTTCATTTTCAATCTGAATAGAAATTTCGATCTTTTTTTCCTAAAACTTAAATTAATAAAAGAATGCTAAAAATGCTTTAAAATATTTTTATCTTTTATTTAATTATAATTTAAGGCAAAGCGTTATTTTCCAAGTCAAAAATGTGTATTGAAATAAATAATAGAAGAAATAGGATAAGTATATGTTGTCTGTGAGACAGAACTAAGAACGTGGCCAATGCTCATTAAAGGATAATAAAATAATCTATGTAACAATTTATTTAGAAATGAAACTTAAGGGTAAAGAATTTAATCCAGTTTTATAATGTTTAAAACGCTTGCGATATTGATGTAAATTACTCAATATCTAGGTGATTGCTCTAATGCTTTGCTTTCATAATTGAATGCAAACACTGATTTATATAACATAAACAGGTGGAATTTAAAAATTTATATTTCAACAACGTCTTGTTTTCATTATTTAGTTTCCAACCTAAATTTTTACCATATTGCTTATAACTATAGCAAATTGCATATCGGTGTAAAGGTATTAATTTTAAAACAGTGTTTTTCATTTATATTTACGTCTAATAATGCTTTCCAAATAATAATGAAGTTCATAATATTCCATACTACTTAAAGTGAAAAAGGCAAGAGATTGTTAAAATATTAATAAAACACGATCCATTACTCTTTAATGTAATTTTCAATGTAATTTTTTGGTGATAATTACGTGTTATCTATAAGAACATGGGGCATGTCAAATTGCATATCGGTATAAAATTAACAACATTAAAACAATGTTTATTACTTATATTTGTATTTAATAATACTTCATAATTGATAATGAAGGAAAAAAAGTAAAAAAATGTTTATATATCAAAGCACAGTATGTTTCTCTTTAGTGCATCCAATGTAACTATTATTGATAATAACATATAATATAGGGGAACATGAGAAATTACTAAATAACCTTAAATCTAACAATTTGACTTGACCATGCCATTTGTGAACATCAGTGTTCGAAAGGCTGAACTAGGAATTGTTAATCCTCTAATGCTCAACTACTAGTTTGGTTACGAAATAAAACATGGTCCTACGTTTTCTTAATAAATATACCTTTATCCAAATAAGTTTTTCTCTCAAGCTATAAGCGTAATTTAAAAAATGTAATAAGAATAATGTCGTTTAGAGTACAGCTGATAGGGGTAGGTAGCAGACCACTCCTAAAAAAGTAGGTTTATATTTGTTTTCATAAATAACAGCAGAACGCTAAATATTTCAACTCTAAAAAAATAGGAACTTTTCGGTTACCCAAGAGAAAGAAAATTTAACTATTTTGTTAATTTTTATTTTTTTATTTGTTTAAGGAATATAAATAAGATTTAAATAAATAAAAGAAAAGTTAGCTGAGATCGATATAGATGCGCTTAAATACTTAAATACGTTTAAAATATTGCTTCTTCTAATTTTTTATAGAAAATACTATTGGAAATTATACGCTAGAAATCTTTAGTTAGGTAAATGTTTAGCGTAATTCAGAAAAATTTTCAGTTCATTTAATTTTGTTTTTCTCTAGAAAAAAAATCATGTGCTAGAAAATGAACCACAAAACTGTACTACTACTTCTAGTTTTATTTTACTTTTATTTTTACTCTATTTTTATAGTTAGAAATAGTTATATTTTATAGTAATTTTATAGTTACGAAAAGTGTTAAAATGATTAATTATTTTTATGGAAAATTGCCTCGGTCTGTCTAGACCAATCTGTCGCAAAATCTACAAAACTGTAGAGTTGCATCGTAATATAAATATTAAAATGTATGGATACTTAGAAACCTAATATATAGCATACATCATTAAAAATGTATAATTAAATTAATATGGATGGGTTACAATGGTTATAATCCCTTTTAGTCATGAAAAAAGCACTACGTCATTTGCGTCAGTTTACGCCATATGTTTTTTAGGGCATGTGCATGCATTTATAATAATAATGACTTCTTATTTTAACAATTCAGACACTGATATATACTAACATTTTTTCATAGTTTCAGAAATTGTGAGCGCTGAATATCGATCCATCTATCTTTTCACCTTCAAGTCAGGTTGGGTGTTTGCCTATATGTTGATGCCACTGATAGCATGGATGGTTCCCAGCTGGTTCTGGCTTCAGTTCACTATAACCATGCCCTGGCTTTGCCTCTTGTCTGTTTTCTGGTAAACTGAATACCTGAATTGTTATTTTCTTTTTTAAATATTTGCATGATCTTTTTAAAGTAATTTTCGTAGAATACGTTAAGATTTCGAGATGCAATCTTAAAATTGAAGGATTGAGAAGCTAAAGATAAAAGGAAATTAATTTTCTTAACAAGTTAAATGTTTTGCTAGAATTCAGTTGGTTTATTATAAATATTTTTTAAAAAAATACCAATATTAAATTAATAACGAATTCTTTGAGGAGCACTATATCTGATTTAAAGGCTCTTTCGATGGGATCTGGGAAGCATATTTCTGAAATATTTAGCATTAAGTAAACATTAAGTTCGTTGAAAGTCATCTTTTACAAATTTGATAATTGGTGACACGAATGTAAAGAGAAATATTCATAACAAATTTTAAAAACATTGTTTTAGTGTTTCATTTGTACTAGTTGCTGACATTAGTTTAGTTCTTGTTTGCACAAGTGACTAGTTAAAGCAGTGTGCTTGAGTTCCAAAGACCAGAGATCAAACGTAGAGTAAGTTCTGAAGTTATCCATTCATCGGACAGTTTTAAGCTGGACTTCGTTAATCAGAACAAAATGCAATCATGATTAATTTAATAACTTTTACTCTAAATTCACTAAATAGGAAATTTTTAATGAATTTAAATGCACCAACCATTTTTGTGGTACAATAAATACAGTAAATAATGAAAGTAAATAACAGTACAACAGTAAACAGTAAATAATGACATTTTAAATATACTTTAAACAAATGTAAATATACTTAATATACTATACCATTTTAGAAAACCAATCTTTTTTTTATTCAAACTAAAAACAAATATTTAGAATTTTGATTCTAGTGGCAAGTGACTGTGAGAATACTCAGTTAATGCATTCATCATTACAATAATTGAATTTATTTTATCTTTGCTTACATTCAAAATAAAATAAAAATTAAACATGACTTTTTATGCAGTTTTATTTATTTGTTACTAAACTAGGGTACTACCGGAAACACCACGTTGGCTTTTAACGCATGGAAAATTTTTGGAACTGGAAAAAATACTATTAATTGCTGCTAAGAAAAATGGAAAAGATATGAATTATGCCAAAGCTTCAATTCAAACTTTTGTAAGGCACCAACAGAAGGTAATTTCATTGAAAACATATTTTTTTGAAATTGAAAAGAAAAAGTACTACGACTAATTTTTATGTAAAATTAGAGAACAATATTTGCAACATATTCATTGGGAAAAATTCAGGATCAAATTACGGTAAAAAGTACCAGCACTCAGAGTACCGGAATCTTTTACCGAATATCCTTTTTACCGCAACAAGTTACGGAACAAAAAATCTGATATACTGTATTTTTACAGCAATAATTACCGTAAAATCACTGAATCAATCTAATGAAATAAATATTAATGTAAAAATTACGATGTAAAATTTCACGATAAAAATTAATTTTATGGTAAAAAGGATTTTACTGATGATGAACCCAAAATAATACTTTAACTTAAACGGAATTTTTCACAGTGTACTGATGAAAAAAATTATTACAATTGAATGATATGATAACATAACTTTTATGCACAAGGAAATTTAAATAACGTGGCATATCAATAATTGATCAGCTCAGAAGTTTGCACGTGAGCTTTAAGTAGTAAATATTTGTATTGTAACGTCCTTAAACGCAGTTTATTTTCAGGAAAATTTTTTATGACCATTAACGACTGTTTCCAGTTCTTAGAGTACAATTAAGTTAGCTCAAAAATTGTCATAACCTGGCTGCTTAAAAAAATTCTATGCTAGTGATAAACTGTCAAGCACCTTCTTCTTAGTATGTGACAGTAGTTGCATGAAAAAAGAGTAAAGAAAATGAATAAAAAGGGTTAAACTTTGATTTTGTTTTCTAGGCTAATTATGTATTCTATTGGATGTATTACTTTACGCTTAATAAAATGAAACCAAATTTGAAAAATATGTAATTAATAGCTTAGATGGTATAAGGATTTTCAGTATAAAAGTTATAATATTTGTTTTGTTTTTATTTTTACATCTTACAACGCTAAGTAGAGAAATAAAGTCTTATCCACTATATTTTTATAGAACTTAGTCAACTGGGATCAAACAGGAGTGGATAGGATAAACAGTTCAGAAGTAGCAGTAGTTTTAATTTATAAATGTTATTATAAAAAAAAATTCAAAGACGAGGGTGCTTAGCACTTAGCTGATATTTAGAGCTCTTATTTTGATGTCAGGATTAAATTTAATTTATTCAGTACCATTAAATTTTTTATTAAAGTTATTAAGATTTGTAAAATTGACAAATTTACTAAATCTAACTTTCAATATGCATATATATCTTCAAATCATTCAAATGAAGAGATGTATGCTTTGAAGTCAGTCTATACTTTATGCTATATATGCTATCTTTGAACAAAGCAAAACAATGTGAATAATGCGCAAAAATGAAAATTTACTGCACTTTCGATTGGATGCAGAAGTTTATCAATGAGTTTAAAGACAAAATGTGTTAAAATACGTTTTGTGTTTTGACACTTTTTTCGCATGTAATTGTATGAGCAGATGATGAGATTCTGTGTTTTCCGTATTTTATTTTCCAATTCATTTTTATTTTAATTTTTTTCTTAAATTTTAAATTTGTAAATATGTTTAAGAACGTTTTTTAATGTTTCTATGTGTTAAGGTTTTTAATGTTTCATATTTTTCTATGTTTTCTTTGTATTTTTAACTTGTCTATCTATCTATATATAAGCATATATATATAGTTCTTTCTACCTTCTTATAATAGGTTGCTTACAAATGGCTGTTAATTTATAATTGATGTATTTTTATTTATTTATTTCATTAGATGAAAATGGAAGAAAAAAGAGACGAAACAGTATTTGACTTAGTGAAAACTCCTGCATTGAGAAAAACTACTCTTAACATCTATTTTTGTTGGTATGACATTCATTTTTGAAAATATGAAATTCTATAGCATATTAGGCAGCGTGTATCGCATTTCTGGAACAAACCATGTTTCGTAAGAATATACTCTTCAAAAAATTGAGTTAAATTTCTTCGACCATGCTTATTTATAGACACTTTCATAGGCAAAAACGTATATAAAACACAGCAGAATATTCAATAGCATGTGACTAAAATAATACGTTTTAGGGAAGAACTTTAAAACTCAACTCAGGAAATTCTTTTAGACGTCATTCATGTTCGCACTATGGCATAGCCACCTTCGGATCCATATATATTTTTTAGAAAAGATTAAATTTAGGAACAAACCATGTTTCGTAAGAATAGATGCTTCAAAAAATTGAGTTAAATTTCTTCGACCATGCTTATTTAAAGACACTTTAATAGCCAAAAAGGTATATAAAACACAGCAGAATATTCAATATTATGTGACTAAAATAATACGTTTTAGGGAAGAACTTTAAAACTCAACTCAGGAAATTCTTTTAGACGCCATTCATGTTCGCACTAAGGCATAGCCACCTTCGGATCTATATATATTTTTTAGAAAATATTAAATTTAGGAACAAACCATGTTTCATAAGAATAGATGCTTCAAAAAATTGAGTTAAATTTCTTCGACCATGCTTATTTAAAGACACTTTAATAGCCAAAAAGGTATATAAAACACAGCAGAATATTCAATAGCATGTGACTAAAATAATACGTTTTAGGGAAGAACTTTAAAACTCAACTCAGGAAATTCTTTTAGACG
>NC_092210.1:64827208-64905684 GCF_043381705.1 Parasteatoda tepidariorum | reverse complement strand
AGTCTGAGGTATCTGGTACCAAGCGCTCACCAACTGGTCCTGCAATTCCCTCACATTGCGAGGGGGTAGCGTGGTAGCACGAATTTGGTTTTCCAAGTAGGACCACAAATGCTCTATTGGATTAAGGTCAGGTGAATTTGGGGGACAAGACATGACTTGAAAGTCACTGGAATGTTCCTCGAACCAATCCATGACGATTCGATCCTTATGACATGGTGCATTATCCTGTTGGTAAACACCATTCCCCGCAGGAAAAACTGTTGCCATGAATGGGTGAACCTGGTCTGCAACTGTGTTAAAGTAGCTTACAGACGTCAGGTATTGTTCTATGAGGATTATGGGTCCTAATGTGCCCCATAAAAACATTGTTCCTGGGCGAGAAACCATGAAAACCTGGGCGAGCCCATTGTTATAGGTGGAGGGTGGTCATAATATAATGGCTCTTCGGGGTATGTCTTAAAATGTACTAAGTATTTGCATTGTCAAAATAATTCTTACGTATAATTGAATGAATGTGTTCAAAAACCGGCCATTTCCGACAAAAGTAATTTTACAGGAATGACAAAAAACTGAATAGTCAATTATCAGCTTGATATATAAATTTCTTTTTTTATTTTTTAATGTTTAAGTATGACTGGTTGCAAAATATTCTACTGCAAGTGTGTCTGTAATATCGCTTAATTTTCTAATTTAAAGACGACTGGTGATTCTTGGAGATGACTGGTTGTCGGAAAAAACCTTCAAACGAATACTATATATTATTTTTATCAGGAGAAAACATTGATAGTTTATCATTTAGAAATGAAATAATTTATTTAATTCTTAGACACCATATTAATGGATATTTGTGAATATTCCGAAATCTTTTGGAGTATAACTATCTATGCTGCGTGACTTGCAAATTTCTTTATAGAAAGTTAAAAACTCATTTGGCTTAAATTACAAATTTCTTTGTAGTTGATGTTTTCAATTTTCTTGTGGTTTATGGAAATTTTTCCAAAATATGCTTACTTAACTGGTTATGGTGCTACTTTTAGGGTACTTTTTTTGTGCGGAGTAAATATCAATTTCATTAAACAACCAATGAAAGGAGATGCTTCAACTTCCCCAGGTGTTGTGTTTTTGCAAGTAAAATTTCAATAGAAAAATCAATTTCATTAAACAACCAATCAGAGGAGATACATCAACTTTCCCAGGTGTAATACTTTTATAAGTAAAATTGCTATAATGTGAAACCTGATACTGTTTTTTCCTTTTTTTGCATTTCCACGGGAGTATTTAAATAACACACTTTTCTCATGTCACTAACTTTTGAAATCAAAAATCACACCGGTAGGTATGATTAAAGCCGATCGAAAGCATTTGTATCTCTCTGTCATCATCATACTGCATTAAAATGTGTTTTAGATTATGTTTGGTTCTGTCTATCATCTCTTTCGTCTGCAATAGGCGAATTAGGAGATATCTCAAATTAAGAGAACCTTAGCTATTTGTAAGTTCAGTTACAGATGACGAAACAACAGTCAAAATTAGTTAATGTTGTTAAAGTTAGAATACTGTTTAAAAATTTTTTTAGTTACAATAATTACATTATTAGATTCAAAATCTATATACGTTCTTTTGAAAATATGTTATTAATATTTCAGGTTTATCATTTCGTACATATATTACGCTTTGTCATGGAACACTAATGATCTCGGAGGTGACCCTTACTGGACTTTTTTCATATGTGGAGCGGTAGAACTGCCCGCTGGAGTTATTTTCATGATTTTGTGCAGGTACATTGGTCATAGAATGGGTCTTATCATTGCAAATGTTAGTGCTGGACTATGCCTCCTTGCCGTAATCTTTATTCCACCCGGTAAATATAATATTACTGATAATTATTTAAAGTAGATTTTGTTTGTAAATTACATTTCATTAATCATGACGATATTGCGTCTGGAAGATTTATAATACTATTTTTTTTTAAATATTTATTTCCAAGAAAAATATTTATTTTCTGAAAATTGCATATGAATTCGTTAGTTACATATAAAGAGGATATATTATCAGTAATGTTGAAAGATCTTACAGCCATAGTTTTAAAAACTTATTTAGAGAAAGAAAATTACAAACAAAAATAAGTAAAAATAAAGTTTCAGCCTATTTGGTTTCATTTTTAAAGTATTTAAATAAGTGAATAGAAATTAATGGGAAAAATATCTAAGTATTAATTTTAGCAGTATTCCTATTCTCTGTGTCTTATTATTATATTATTATTATGCCCCATTATCGTGTCCTTTTATCATATCTTATTATCATATCCTATTATTTTATTACATATTATTTTGTTAATGTTATCACGATTTTTTTCAATGGAACCTGAAGAGCAATAAGATTTTTAGACTAGGTCCACGTTTCCCGATTCTTCTACTTGTTTAACAGAAAAGATGTTCATTTAAAAGAACTAAAAAGAGATTGGCTTTTATTTCTTGAGAATGACTTTCTACGTGCGTCAAGATACATTGGCTAGGTACGAATGAAAAAAAAGCGAAAATGCCAATTAAGTTGTGAACATGTGGTTATAATGCTTGTAATATTCAGCTTTTTACTTTACTTCGCATGAATATGATCCCTGACTGATACTTTAAGTCTCTGCACTTGGCAGGGCTCTTGAAATTTCACTTTCAAATTAGACTTAACCAACTGCTCCTAGAAGACAGAAGGTATTCGCACGATTTATCATGAGCAAGAAATCCAATCCCTTAACAATCCAAACGTTATGAGATCTTTCTTATTTAGCCTCTACTGTGCAGTTTATTGTTCCAAAGGTTGAGCCATTTTTCTTACCTTTCACCCACTGCTCAGTTTGTGTTGACTAAATCCGACTACTAAATTGATTTGTGCTAAATCTTCTCTCTTTTTCGGAGGTATTGACTAGGAGGTGTTGTCTTCTAGGACGTGTTTCATTTTCTTGTTGCCCATTAATGTAAATCTGAAACTTCAGTCAATCCTGTTCTAAAAGTTTGTCTCGAGGATACAGATGACTTTTAGTATCTACATATTTTCAACCATTGAAATATCAAATGGGAAAGAAATTTGGTCCATTTTATTCAGGATTAAAAGCGTATAATTTCTCAAAAGTATTTTTTTAATCTTTTTATAAGGTACTTTAAATATATATCATCAGGTTTCTGAAGAAATTAAATTTTCCCTGCACGGTTAGATTAAAAGTTACTATAAATTTCTAACAGAAAGTTTACTAAAAAATTGAACGATTTAATGTATATAAGTTGTGCGAATATGAATTAGAGAAAAGAAATTCATTTACTATGAACATGTCATTTTTGATGATGAATATTTTTCTATAAACAAGTTAAAGTAGAAAAAAACTTTTTATGCTCTATTATTCTATGTAGAGGTTAAGCCTAAATAAAAATGAAAAAAAATTAAATTTCATTAGGAATCCACTAACATAGTTAAACTTTAAAAATATATCTTAAGTCCTATAAAGTTTGATCAAGCTAATGCAATTCTTATTCTTCAGTATAATTTCAAAAATTCCAAATTCAAAAATTTTGTTAAGACGGTAATTATGCGACTAGATGAATTTTTAGCTAAATATTTAATGTGGTTTCTTTTCATTTATTTAGACTTTTATCTATTCTATACGTTTGTATGGTGTTTACAAAAATATATTGCTTTTATAATTTTAATTCTAGATATGGTGTGGTTGACAATCGCATTTACAATGACGGGAAAGTTCTTTAATTCAGCATCTTTTGATATTATTTACATATACACTGCAGAAATTTTCCCGACTGTCGTGAGAAATGTAGCCGTTGGGTCTAGTTCAATGTTTGCAAGGATAGGAGCTCTTCTAGCTCCCTTTATTAGACAATTAGTAAGTTCTGCTATTTTATCTTAATTCTATAGATATTTCAAAAGTACAAAATAAAAACGTAAAAATTATTTTACGAAAGAACTTTTTAAAATGATTTTTTGTTTTAATTTTAAATATACCAACAAAAAGGTGGTAGAGAATTACAATAAATATTATTTATCTATCCTCTAATCACATAGTTGGGCTTTCAAGTACAGTTATCTAAAAATCACGATTTTTTAAATGCGGTGATATTGAGGACAAATGCAGAAACAGTAGGAAAAAAATAGTGAAGTTCACAAAAAAAGTTTTTCCTTCTAAAATGCTTAGGGTTTTAAAAGAATTATTATTAGCCCAACAATCAGAAGAATGACAAAAACGTGCATAAAAATGAAGTTTTACTGTTAGTTTGGAATTTGGGACTTTTTGTAGTGTCTACTTTTAAGAACTAAGCAAAAACACTTGATTAAGGGTATTAATTAATCTGGAAAAGAACTTATCAGACACTAGCATGGGTTAATAATAAAAAGCCCAGCCATTCTCGCGGTCGGTCATTATTTCTAATGGCTATAAACTGGTTCCAGTTCTGCAGTTCTGGTAATTTTATTGTGGTTAGACGACCTGGTTGGTGCTTCATTTAGAAGTGTCTCGTTAATTTACTATATCAGGATGAGCTTTTTTAGCCATGATAATAAAAAGTTATTGTTTGCAAAGAAAACATAAATATATCCCTTAATCACTGATTTTTATCTATTCGTTAAGATCATACATACATGGCTGAGCGGTGCTCTAACGAAGTACAAAAATTATACTGTAAAATAGTCTGAATATACTACACTGTAAGAAATTCCAGATTGTATAAAGTACTGGCACCTTGAGTGCATCATGCGTAAAATGAATTTTACCGTAAAATTCATTTTAACCGTAATATATTATACCCTAAATTTTACAGCAATATTTATTTTATTGGAGTGATTCAGTGATATTCCGGTAATTATTACTTTAAAAATTATGGTACATTAGATTTTTTTCTTCATAGCATGTTCCGGTAAAAGTGAATTGTCCCTCCTGAGTGGCGGTACTTTTTACCGAAATTTGATCCAATATTTTTTACAGTATAGGTACTATAATATAAATCCAATCATTTGTTTCGCATCCTCCGGACACGAAAAAATTTATTAAGAAAATTTAAAAAATATGGCATGGGTAAATTAAATATTCAAATATATTATTGTTGTGTCACTAAATAAAACTCTACCGTTATGAAACTAATGTAATTTGAAACTACCGTAACTATGTGTTATCCCACACGTAATTACAGTAGTTTTAATGTCAGCGATAACGAACTTCCTTACAATGTATTTATTGTATGTTAATTCACTCAAAACACCTTTAATATTTTGTACTTTTAAAATTTTATCAATATTTTTTTCTGTAACTTTTGGGAAGTTAATTTACAGAACGTGAATTAATTTATAGGATGTTAATTTATACGTAGAAAAACAATTTAAAATTTTATTTGCAGGGTGATGTAACCCATCCAATAGTTCCCATGGCACTTCCCGGTGGCTTATCTGTTATAAGTGGCTTATTGTTATTACTACTTCCTAAAACAATAGGAAAAACATTACCTGATACTATAGAAGAAGGAGAAATGTTTGCAAGGTAAAAATATTTGATTTCTAATAATCATATGTATGTTTTTAATTTGTGTGAAATATTTCAGTTTGAGAATACGTAAACACTATTTTTTCTTTTTTAAAAAAAATATTATTTAATGAATAAAGAATAAAGAATAACATTTGCTTCTATGCCTTTAGTTTATCATAGAGAAATATGGAGTTTTTTGGATTGCATAAAAATTTAATGAATATTATTATTTAATAAATAAAGAATAAAAAAATATTTGTTTCTGTACTTTTAGTTCATTATACAGAAATATAGATTTTTTTGCTGTACATAAAAGTACGAAAATATTTTATACACATCCAAGTGTTGTTTTATGACACTTGTCAATTTTTTTTATTAATGTTTCACATATATGATCTTTGTATGACTACGAACCTTGACTTTGTCAAGATGAATTATTTGTTCAGATGAGGAATGTGCCACTTTGGAAGATAGTTTAATTTGCAAAATTTATGATGATTGATGTACACTATTGTTTTTAAGTAACAAATAAATGCATATTATGTATAATACCAATCAAGTCTCACTATTTATAACCAAATAAACTAAGTTTATGTTCCATGGCATTATGCTTCCGAAATAATAATACATTAAAAATTAACATAACGGACAATGATAATACTTTTAACTGGAAACTTACTTCTTCGGACAATTTTGAATGTTTCAAGTAGTCCTCCATAAATAAAATTTTTTTAACACTTCTCACATGGATTGATACTCTCCTGGTTTATGGATAGTAATTTGCATCTTGAACGGCTATTCTGAATTTAAATATTTTCTAAGCTTATACTCACGAATTTTATAAAGTATTTTGACATATGTCATTTTTTAAAACTCGAATTTTCGTAGAAGGAATATGGGGATATAGAGAGAGGGATAAATTTTGGTGTGGTGGCGAGACTAATGTAATTTCAAATCTAATATTTCCTAATTGTGTTTGACTATTGATAGGTTGCGTTATGTTGAGTTATTAACGGTATGATTCTATTGCACATTGCGAAATTTATTTTCCCAATGAAGCCAAAATTTTTACAAGAAGGTATTGCCACTGTTTCCATTACCTATGCAATGAGGAAAATATTACATATTATGGAATGAATTCGCAACAACAGTTTAAATATGATTGCTTCACTGAAGAGGCATTAGTAGGGCACTAGACTCACGTTTGTGAGAGAGGGAGTTCGAATCCCGCCAACCAAAGTAATAAATGGTTAATGGTGCACGTTAAATCCACTGGAGCACAAAGTCCTCCATGTCCCCATTATCAATTAGGCCTCTGGAGATACTGGATTGGAGATTGATCGCTTTCAGGTTAAGGTAAAAATTACGATCTATGGACGAATGAATTTATGTATGAACGGGCCCGTGCTATAAATGTGTGTGGCCGAAGTCTAATTCTTGGCCATAGATGGCGCCACTGGAACAAGAATAATCTCAGCCCCCAGTGCCTTAATGGACTACGACAACAACAACAACAACTGAAAAAGCATGATTTTTCTCATTGAAATCTGGTATAAGGAGAGTATCGTTTATGTTTTGCTGTTTGCTGCTGCTGAATCCATGCGTGGAAATAGTTCAGAAAAAGATAGCATTGATTGTTGTTATAATTTTTTTTTCATTTCAAATGTTTCTTTTCAGTAGATTCTCCTATCTTTTCATAGATGCTAACCGTGGGAGGTTCTCGTGGTCTTCTTCTCCATGTAACGCAAATGCGGGTTAGATCCATGAAAAAGTCCTCCACGAAGGCAAAATTTCTCCCAATACTCGATCCAGGAGTTCCCTTGTCTTCTGGATTGGGTTCAAAATTACAAGGCTACGGAGTTGAACATTAGTAGTCGTAAACCCATAAAATTGGGTCGGCTGTTCAGCGACGGATATTAAATAAAATAAAATATATTTAAAATAATTGCAATTACAGAATTGTAATTGAGAAAAACTAAAAATGTTTAATAAAGGTACATTTTAATTAACTAAATCCGCTGCACAAATCGCTGAAGTTATTTAAAAAAAAGAATGGGATGACATCATAGTTTGAGGAATATGCACCTGAAGATTTACTTTAATTAGAATGATTTTATTGATTGAGTTTGAATAAATATTAATGTAACTCACTGTTTCTATTTATGTATTTGTTTAATTATCACGTTAATTAGTTCTAACCATTTGCAGCATTTAATTTCTCAATTTTAAGTTAACTTAATTTGGTGTTCAATTTGTATGATGTCATGAAGTTAGCGGGCATAATTCATTGCCCCAAATGTACGCTTTACCGTGGTTTCACTGTAACATTGTCATTAGCATTTTAACATTCAATTTAAATGGAATTCTATTAGGAAGGAGCTCTTGAATAAAAATGGCGTCTAGTTTGAAATATCTTTCGTTCAGATTGCATGACAACCATTTACTAAATATTTCTCTCATTGCAATTAAGTTTACTCACTAGATTTAAAACTAAAATGTTTCAAAATGTGTTTTCATTCTTTTTAAAATTAAAAATGCTCTTTCACGCATCTTAAAATGAACTGTTAAACTGGATTTCATTTTTCGAAAAGTCAGCGAAAAAAATCAAAACGAAACCCTTCTAATCATACTAAAATAGTTATAGAAATTCTACTAATTTGAGATTGAAATTTTACAAATTTGAGATTTGTCTGTGATATTTTATTAAAAGGTGAACAACACCACTACCTGTGCTACCTTTGTTTGAGATTTGTTTTATTTTGAAAATTATGTTTTATTATTATAAATATTTATGGTTTAAAAATATCTATTCATGCAAACAATAAGAATACATGCTTTTATCTTACTAAGAAAGCGAGATCAAATCTATTTAGTCCTTTTTTTCTTTTTGGTTTTCAAACAATGCTGAAATTTTTCAAGTGTTTTCTGCAATCATGATAATTCTTTCATCTTGTTTCAACTTAACGATGTCTTACAAAATTTAAAAATTTTGTTGCATGAAATTTGAAATATGTAGACATATTTTGTTTCATTATTGGCTGCAGTTAAAATTTAAAAAAATTTAAATTTAAAAAAAAAAATATTGCATATTTTTTTAATTAGTTTTTTTTAAATTTTTATATTAAGGGGTAAAAAAATATTTCAATTAACCTATTACGAAAGAATTCACGATTTAAAAGTTAAAACTTTTATGATTTTATTTTTAGAATTTTGCTTTAATATTATATATTTTTTAAAATTTTTTTGTATTTTAAATTAAAAAAAATTATTATCTTAAATATTTAATAGTATATACGCGAAAAAAATTTTGTGTGCCTATATATGGATAGAATAACAATGCTAACTTATTCTGTTCTATTATTTTCAATGAAAAAATAAAGATATGAAACGCATTTTCAAAAGAATTTTTTCTCCATTTTTGTATAAAAATAATAAGTTCGTCATTTTCATTTTCTAAATTATATACATATTTAATACGTCTAGATGAATATTTTATTTTTATGTGAATCAATGGAAAGTTAAAAGAAATAATTAAGTGAGAGTTAATATCAATATTTAACAAATATTTTTTTTTAATAAATATTTTATTTTTTTCAGAAAAGAGAAAGTTATCAAAGGACTACCAAAGCAGCAATACATAATTGTTAACAATAGCATTGAAATGGAGCAACGATAGCACGATCATTTTGTGTTTATAACTGTGATAAAACGAAACAATCAGATCAAGATACATTCTTTTATAACGATTTTCACCTTGCAAAATTTCGCTTTAACTCTAACAAGGGAACGCTATTCTATGTTTGAAAAGAAGGAAATTTTTTCTTACTAGTCCGTTGCTTAGCAACCAAAGTGAACAATTTAGTATCAGCTGGGAAAAAGAAGATTTAGATTAAAATATACTCAGTAGCCCAACAACCGAAATATTTTAATAAAAAAATCTACTTGTGATTTTTTATCAAAATTTCCTCTAAACACCGATGTGTGTTCCCTTGAAAGCAGCTAAACGTTTGTCTCTCAGAGCGGAGACGTGAGAAATAAGGAATGTAGTTTGGCGATTGTATATGTATGCATGTGTAGCGAGATTCAATTTGATCTCGTCAAGAAAAAAAAATCTTATGAATGGTAGTCTTTGTAAAAATTAAAGTGTTTTATTTTTATACATTGTAAAAAAGGAAAATAAAATAAACTTTTTCGTATGTCTTTGCTTTATACTTAAAGTTCACAAAAATTGAATGCTTCTGTCATAATGTAGAATGATGAATAGAGTGCTTTCAAACATAAAATATTGTATTGGAATTATTTTTTATTAATTTAATCTGATTTATTATTTTATGAAATTATTATTCCATAGATTAATTTGCCATGAATAAATGCAAGTGTTAAGGCATTACATTTTGGAAGATTCGAATTTGGAAATAAAAAATATATAAATTACCTATTATAACAAAAATGAAAACAATATAAAAATTCTATAAACCAGTTAAAATCTATCGTTAGCTCATTATACTTAAATCTAATAAAATCACACCTTTTTTAATTTTTTTCACGTTGTCTAAGACATTTGAAGTAATCAGTCTTTAGATTTTCATGCTTTTTTGATTCGCGATCGCAACGCTCGAGTACGCCGTCTAGCGGGAGCCTGTAAATATCAGACATTAATTTATCACGTTTTCATTTAGTTCCATCAAAATCATTGACTGAATCAGACGCCATTTTTTAGCAGCAAATAAGAAACAAAATTTCCCTAAGGAAAAGGCCGAAGAACTTGAAAAAAATCTCCAGAATATTAGTAAATCTTTCAGGAACAGAACACGCCAAACATTTGAAGAAAAATTCCTCAATAATTTTTAATTTCTATTATCAACAAACTTGCAACTGATGACTTCCGATTTCGGATACTGTTACAGATGTGTGTATTAAGGTAAAATGCATTTCTTCTGTCTTCAATTCATTACGAATTAAAGTGAAGTCAACATTGCTTTCGTCATTCCAGTGAATAAATATGAATTCAGAACATACAGAATTGTAATAGTTATAGCATATTCTTCTTCGTTATAGAATAGTATATATTTCTGTATCCATATAATTCGGAAAACAACAATAAAAAATTATCCAAGTTACTTGAAATAGTGCCATTTGTGCTGATTCTTAATTAATTTTAATCGTTTTCTTGGTAAGTTTTTTTTAGTTTTGAAAGAATAAGTTCAACTAGAATTCAGCTATTCTGTTTTTAGCTACATATTCAAATTCATATCAATTATAAAATTTTGCTGTGTAGTATGTTATCTAAAAGTAATGAAGGGATAAACTATGTATCTATTATTTGAGAATAAAGTTTTCAAACAAGGAACTTATCATTTTGGAATTCTCCGGGAATTATAAATCAGGTAAGTGCAATGATTTTTACAATAAAAAATTTGCTTGTAAATATTTTTTTTTCATTTGATGATGGTTCTCTACAGAATGGTTTTTTACGTCTGATTAAGAACTATAAGAATAATAAAAAAAGAAACAATATGAAAGTTTTTATTTCAATGTAAAGAATTCTTAAAATCGTTTTTTTATCCTAAGAATTCTTTATTTTCCGTTTTTTAGTTTATAATTTTTTGATAAAAATTGTTCTCAAAATACTTTTTTTGAAAAATTAAATGGTATAACATTATGTGTTTATGTATACTTCTTGTATATTCCAATGTTTGAAGTAATATGATTCAGAAAAGTATGGAATAAAAATTCGGTACTTACGTATTAACGCCACCGCCGCTACAGATTTGGCGGTTTTAAGTGTCGCCAATCTACACTTAAAATTTTTGCGATTAAATTTTATTATTGAGTTGTCTTAGCAACGTTGTTTTTATTTTTCATAAAACTAAATATAAATGCTTGTTATGTTATTGCTCTTGCGCACCACAAAACTATTTCTCGGGCATTAGGTTTTAACTCTTATAAGAATATACATATTTTTTTCTGTTAATGTACAAATATTTTTCCGATGTGCTTCGGATATTCCTTCTCTAATAAAAAGAGATACCATTTTGTTTTCGTTTGCATAAGAAAGAATATCAAGCATTTTTCTTTTTTAAATTTAATTAGCCACAATAAAGAAGGAACGTTGCAATGCTACGTGCTATATTAACGACGTCTCTAGAGTAACTGAATGACTGTTCATATAGAAATCGCAGGTATTAGTCTCATACAACAACGCCCCCTATAGTTCGTTGCGATCGCGAATTGCTTGAATAACATAAATTAAATTTGGATCAATAATTAAATTTTTTACGTTCTCGTGACGTATTAGAATAAAAAAATGCACTTTTTCTTTATTTTCACTGTGTATCTCTGCGCTCGTTATGTTAGATAAGGACAGCTTTAAACTCACCTCGTGAAGATTGTTGCAAATGAAGTTCTACCTATACTTTACCCAACCAACTATACAAATTTTTGTCGAGTTTTTACATTATTTTCGCATATCCACAGCCTGAGAGTTATAAGCGCGTAGTGTGCCAATTAATGTGTGATATAATATTATCTTCGTTCAAGTCATGCAGCATTGAAGGGGATATACCGCACGAAATTTGCAATTAATGATTTCAAAATAATCCGAAGGTTGAAAGTTTTCCTTCTCTAGTAAGAAATTTCAAACTATATTTTTCGTTGGGACTGTTCGTCTTACCTTTAAGATGTCTCTTATGCATAATTAAATGCTCAGTTGATAATAATCAGTTGTCAGGAATGGGAAAAAGGGAAGAGCATTCTGTTTTGCCAGATTTTTGGTCAACTACCCTAGACAATTGCATTTAAAATGTACTCCAGATAATGTTGATTTATTTGAAATTATTGGCAAAATCAATATTTAGTATTATCTAAGATTACGGATTATTTCGGATTACTTTAAAATCATTAATTGGTATCATTATGTGCATATACTACTCCAACGCTGCAAAACTTAAATGAAGAGAATAATTAATCACTTTTGTCAGTCAAACAAAATAATTTGAGTTATTGTGCACATCAATGATTTTTAAAAATTTTTTTTTTACTAAATTCATCAAATTTTAGAGTTTTAACTTATCGGTAGAAAACAACGATACAAAACAACTATATATTTGGCATCGAGGCAGTATGTCAAGGTCATTTATGTCACGTAATATATCAAGGTTTCACCATATCCAAATAATGTTATAGGTAATATGTTATAAATAATGCTATACGTAAGCGACCGTATAGCAAGAAACAGTTATTCAATGAAATTTGTCTTTTCTTGTGTGGAAGTAATGTGTTCATTCAATTCCATTCAATTATTGTTTAATAGCTATAAATAACCATAAATCTTTGAATGAATAAAGTCTAATAAATAGCTATTAAAAAAATCGGTCTTTTTCGAAGAAGAAAAATTAATTCAGTTTATTAATTATGAATATGAACACGTTTTTAAATTAATATAGAAACAATCAAGAAATAATGATTTAAAGAAACATGTCTTTATTTATTAATTCTAAATTTGAAATTCATACAGTTTGAGTCTTTTCAATACGTTTACATCGTTTGAAAAAATAACGACTAATAAGAAACAATGACTCAAGAAAATCTGTCACTTGTACCAGCGAGATTCCAAGCCAAATGCCTATAAATCCTCCAATATAGCTAAACGCTTCCACTTCCTGAAAATAAATTGCATATTTTTTTAAAACTTATCTAATATTATTTAAGTAAAAGTAGTCCATAATTTAAACACAAACAGCTACAAATGTTATGCTTTTGGAAGAACAGTGACTCTTTTTTTTAACACAGCTTCCTTATCTATTCTTATCCTTTTCTAAACAATCTTAAATTATCCCTTCTCCGCGTTTTGACAAGAAAACTTGTTAGACCTCCCGGTGAGTATCTTAAAGATTTGAGGCATATTTTGTATTTTAAGTTGCGTTAAAAATAAAAAGTAAAACAAAATAGTGTAATTGTTTTTTTTTTCAGAAAAAATATTTTCATTTTAATATGCTTAAAAATATTCTAAAATGTTGGTTTAAAAAGTAAATACAAATATAATATTGTTTATTTAAAAAATAATGTAAGTAAACAGAAAATAGAATACAAAAATATAATTTAATTACTAATAAGCAAAAAAGTGTACTGCGCTTTTTAGTTTTTTTAAAATTAAATTTGAAAAAAGATGTTTATTTTTTTTTGTTGCAACAATGTGTTTACATATCCTTCCGAATGTTAAAATTTCAAGCACAAAAAAATTCTTGAATTAAGATTATTAAATAAGTAATCAAAAATGATGAAAATCCCTGGCGAATTAGTATTGAGAAAGCTGACATTAAAAGCAAAAAGAAAAATTATACGCTTGCCTCAGAAGTTGAAACATGTTTATTAGAAAGAAAAATAAACGTTAAATCAAGAAATCAAATAGCCTTCGATGATTTAATACCAGCTTTCCATATTTGTAATATTTTAACAGTGACATATTTTTTCTTGCTTAAACGTTAGCTCGTGACCCTAATCTATTTTTGAAATAAGTTTGTACAAGAACTTTAAAAATATATGTCAGAGATGATGATATTCTACTGAGTAAAAAAGCGTGGTCAAAACTACCAGAATGTGATAAAATGGACCGTGTTTCTGGCTTTATGGGAAAAAAGATTGATAAGTTTTACCGAAGCGCTTTGGTAATGAAATTGATAAAATTAACAATGAAAAGTGGTTTTATGATGTATATATTAAAATTTAGTAATTTTATCATGAAATTTATCTTAAAGCGTAGTATAAGACAATTTATTCGGTTAAAATTACTTTTCAGCTCTTTATTTTTTTACTAAATGTATGGTAATAAGAGCTGTAATTTTTAAAAGTGTAATTTCTAGCTAACCGTTACCATATGAACCGAGAAATCAATATATGAATGGTTTAAATACCGTATATTTTTTGTTCTATTAACCAGAATTCTGTCTGTTTCTTTACTTGATATTACATTACTAACCAGTACAGTAAATTAACCAAAATCGTTTCCTTTGTGCAGAAAAAAAAATTGCCTTTAATCCACATAAAATAAAGTAAAAGTGTTATAAAATTCAACCAGAGTTAACAAGACAGAAAATTATGAAATATTATGAATTATTATGAATTATAATGAATTATAATTCATAATATTATGAATTATAATTATGAATTATTTGCATCAAACTACGGTTTATTAAGGAGACATAATTTTCTTGCGACTACAAATCTTCCGACAAATGCTGTCAAAAAATTTTAAAAATATATGTTGAGTCATAATGTATTGCGTGTTTTTCAACAACTTTAAAACGGTGCTAAGTGAAACCGTATTTCTACATGAAATAAAGATTAAAGTGTAATAAAATTTAACCAGACTTAACAAAGCAGAAAGTTGTGAAATATTATTTGCATCAAACCAGTGGCGTACGCAGAATTTTTTCAAGGGTGGTGTTCATAATTTTCTGAAGCTACTAAAAGAAATTCGAGTATGTAATAAAACACTATTATTTCCCTTATTTAGACAGCTAGACATTTTTGACTTTTTATTTAGACAACATTGTTTAGTTAAATTTTGATTTAAGTTTAAGAACATAATGTAATATCTTCTCGCATGTAATAACTTCTGAAAAAAGTCCAATGTCATATGGGTGGGAAGTAACACTTTGAGGGCCACTTTCACATTCATCAGAGTTTTGTTATGCTAGAAACGTTTTCTTCAACGGTATCACATTTCTGTACAACAGAAAAACTTACATTGTACTCCGTTCCCCGTTTTATATAATTTTTCACCGCATTTCCAAAATTCTCGAATTGTCTCAAAGATGACAGAACGTCTAAGATTCCAGAATCATCGCGTAAAGACCTCGCGAATGACAGCCAGTCTCGAAAACTATCGCGACTGGCAGAACAGAAAGGAACCAGTCCATAACAGTATTAGTTGAATTTGGTTTCAAAAGTACAACCCTATTATAGTAAACGTTTTTTTCAGTATTTTGAGAAATACCGTGAGAAAAAAAGGTAGGCATAAGGCAAATAAAAATATATAGTCTTAAAAAATAATACCGCATAATTTCTACTAAAATTTTTATTTTTGCCATTTTGTCTGAGCTCAAGGGGGCTGTTCAAACCCCTAAACACCTCCCTTGCGTACGCCACTGCATCAAACTACGGTTGATTAGAGAGACATAATTTTCATGTGTCTACAAATCTCCAGGCATACGCAGTTAAAAATTTTAAAAATATATATTGAGTCATAATATCTATCGTGTTTTTCAACAATTTTAATACAGTGCCAAGTAAAACCATATTTCCACATGAAATAAAGAAAAAGCGTTTTAAAATTCAACCAGAGTCAACAAAGCTGAAAGTTGTGAATTATTATTTGCATCAAACTACGGTTTATTAAGGAGACATAATTTTCATGTGTCTACAAATCTCCAGGCATATGCAGTTAAAAATTTTAAAAATATATGTTGAGTCACAATATATATAGTGTGTTTTACAAAAATTTTAATACGTTGCCAAGTAAAACCACATTTCCACATGAAATGAAGAAAAAGCGTTTTAAAATTCAACCAGAGTTAACAAAGCAAAACGTTATGAAATATTATTTGCGTTAAATTACAGTTTATTAAGGAAGCATAATATTCTTGGAACTACAACTCTTCAGAAACACATTGCTGAAAAATTAAAAGTATTTGTTGAGTCATAATGTATAGCATGCCAAATTTTTCAACAACTTTAATACGATGCCAAGTAAAACAATATTTCCGAATTTTATGACATGATTCTATGGTTAAACTTGCGTGATTTCTAAATTTTGCTTAGTTTACAGCAAGTTTGCTTCATATGATGGTTTAAGGTATTATTTAATTGGTCAATTTTGAATCGGTAATTAAATTTCTATGCATAAGGATCTCTAACTCAATGTTAAAAGAATTACCTGAAACTTCAGGTTAGAAGAATTCCAATAAATTCATATATTGAGTGATTCCAACAAAAAATGTTTTTATCGAAGCAGTCTAAAATATACATTTTTTGATGACATATGAAATAAGAGGATATGAAACTTTTTTCTAACTTTTTTCTTCTCTTTAAACCATCCTAAAACGAGTATAAAAAATCCGTATATTTATTGATCAGTTTTTGTTGTCTTATTAACAACAAAACCTTTGTGTGGTAGAATGTTTTCTTTTTTCTACATTATTTGCAACGTTTTTCAAATGTTCAACATGAATCTTTCGTCAGAGCTTTTATTAAAAGCCGGGACTAATTTCACAAGAGCACAAAATACATATCGTATAGTTGCTTTTAACAACTTTTGATGAGTGGCATGATAAAAGAGCTTGAATCTTCGATAATGGATTCTATTTCAACAGTACATTAATATTCTTTGCAATAATGTGTAAACATCATAATTCAGAAATTCACATGAAACAACAAAGGGAATTTTATTTTATTCATAATGACTCCTTTTATTGACTTTTATGAAATATCTCCGCTTGTGTAGAAAAATAAAATGCCATTAAATCGGAAAACATCACATTATGATACAAACGCTTTAAGTGACTAGAGTAAAGAAGCTTTAAGGAGCTTGAATGTTTCAGTTCAATTTGCTCTCCTTTTCTAACTTTTTTATTTGTTTAATCATATTTGCTTTTTTCTTGTATAAATAAATACATAAAATATATGTTATTCTTGTTTATACATTTTTGAAGAGATGGTTTTGAAAAGTTTTGAAATTTAAACCAGAAGCAATGAAAAATAATCTGCCAGAAAGCGCTTTTCTCATAATATTATAAAATAATAACAGAAATGACTTTTCTTCTATGATGGGCATCCCATTTCGATCTGTGTTAAGTGTTAATGGTCAAACAATCGATAAAATGATTTTTGGTACCTACTTTAAAATAACTTTCATGATGTTTGGAGTTGATATTCTCAGTAAAAAGTCAAAAATTAGAAAGTTTGCTGTAATATTTTTTAAACGTTGCTTCCTCATATTCTTATTTTTTGTATATATTGACTATATTGCAATGTATACCTTGCTATTGTATCATTCTCCCTCGTACTTAGTAACATACATTGCTAGCATTATTAACGGTACAATCATAGTTGTCATGTGGCTGCTTGTAATGAAGAATCAGCGGAAAATAAAATATTTCATGTCTCGTATGCAACGATTTTCACAGATGTATAGATCATCCACACGTTGCGAAATTCCATTCGCGTACCTTGCTATACTCCTTATATTTACATCAGCTCAAGTATATTCCTTGTTAACAGTGTTCTTCGTTCCCAGGACAGAACTTTTATTTGAGTTTCACAAATATTTTGCTGAAATCACGTCCTCAAAGCCCATTTTAAAATGCTACTTGTACTTTAAATGTGTTGAAATTTGTATTCTGCATCATGTTTTAACCGGATTATTTGCCGTTTTGTACTGCACCTTGTGTTTCCATTTTTCCCTGATACTGTCTAGTTGGAGAAAAAAACTGATTCTTCTAATGGGTTCCTGCAACTTGGAAATGGTCAATCCAAGCTTTCTTAAGAGGTATTCCATACTTTTAGATCACGTGGAAGATCTTCAAAATACATTTTCAATACCTTCATTTATGTTTACAATGAGCATGTCCCTCTCCCTCTTTGTTGGCCTGTCTTTTGCTTTCATGCACAAAATGATATTTCAACGTACGACAGTCCTCAACGATATCAAGATAACTGTAGCGTCTGCTTTGTATTTGCTTTGCGTCATGGCTGCTGGTTCACAAGTCGCTGTTGAAATGTATCGGAACAAATTGCTTTTTCGTCGAGCTTTGGAAGCTTTTAATGAACACATACAGCAATTAAAGTGTTGCAATGCAATAACTAATCAAGCAAGAAGCATTGTGAGTAGATCAGATTTTGTGTTATCAGCGTGTGATGTTATACCATTTAATAGAGGCACGACTTTCGCAATTTTCGGCACGATATTGACGTACAGTTTGCTTATTTTAAATGTGAATTGATGTACCACCTTATAGAATTTGATTTTTGCACATTTTAAAGAAATTAAACTTGACGGACTGACGAAAACTAAAATAACACTTTTAGATGATTTTATTTCGTTTAAGAAAATACATTGGAATTTTGAATGTATTCTATCTTCCTCTATTTTTCATTAGTAATTATTTTTTGTGGATTTCTTTTCATTATTCTAAGTCTTGTTGTTTTATATTAAATATGCTTAGAGTTTTCTCATATATTTCATACTAATTTTATTTGTACTTTATACTTATTTTATTATTAGTTTTATGACTTTTATTAGTCTTTAGAACTTAAGCATTATTCTATTACCTTACATAAGTAGTAGTGATTATTTCACAAAAATGCATGTTTTATTTAAGTGACATTTAAGATCACACATGGCATTTATGTATTGAATTATGTATTGATTTTTACCTCATTTAGTCAACTTAATAAAATGCTTAAAATAAAATGACTGTAAGCACAATACTTTAAGCCGATGTTTCAGTAAAATGAAAACTGCAGACACAATAACTCTTTTCATTTTTATTTAATTAGCTTCACACAGCTTCACATTCAATAACTCAAATTATGTAGTTTTCGTTGTGATTGAATATTTTCAGAAAGTTTTTCTTCAATATAAAGGTGAAATATTAAAAAAAAATGCCCTGCACTGAATTTAAAAAAAATATATTACACACGCAAGGTAACGATATTGAATGGTGTTGTCTGAGAAGAAGAACGAAAACTAAATCTGTCTGGCTAAAAACCAGAAAATAAGCTGGCCGTGAAATACATCTATCTAAATACCATAATAATTAGGACATTTGATACCATTAACAGTTTTCAACTAGTTAACTTATAAACTTTGAATAAAAACTTTTTTTAAATCCTCATGTCATTAATCTGCTAAAAACAACTTTAAGAATTTTGTAACAGAAGCTATATATATACGTATGTATTTAAAGCAAACTAAAAAGTAAAATTATGCACACACAAATTAACGAATTACAAATTAAGTCTTAAACACATATTAAATTATCTAACACAAAATGGTCACAAATTAAGATTTAATAAAGGAAAATAAATTATCGAAACTACTTGAACTTATTAACGAGGAAGGCGAAAATAAACTATCTGAAGATGAGTTGAAAAGTAATTATGAATATTCTTCTAATTTTTGGGGCTTTATATGTTTTTGAAAATATCCTGGTCAGCAGTGAATTTTTAATCATTCCTTTACGAGGGATATAAGAAAATGTATAGATTAAGGCAGTAATTTCGGGACCCCCAACTTATTAATATTTTTCATTATGACACTAATTTTTTCTTTAAAAACGGCAAAATTAACAATGTTTTATTATAATAGAAATATCTATCAGAAATACGTAAAATAACGAAGAAAAATCAACGAAGGAAATTAATTAAATTAATTTTATTAATATCAATAGTATCGTTTTTTATTACGAGGGCAGATAAAAATATCATCTGATAATTCAATTTTGCTTTCTGAAAGTAATTAAAGTTAAAAATAAAATTAAAATTTTTTTTTTATTTAAACTTCATATATATTTTATAAACATAAGAATTGCAACTTAAAAACATGCAACAAAATCCATTATGTTTCCTAGAAAATAAAATGGAATATAAATAGAAATTCTATGAGATAGAACAAGAGTTTTAAATTTATTATGAAATGAGTTCATTAAATCGTGAGCTTATGATAAAGTATTCATTACTTTATTCTTAATTCTTGAATTAAATAAGCATTCAGTAATACGAAAGTTATACTTGCCTGATATTTGGGACTAAATACATAACGTAGAATTTCGTCGTCATCTACATCTACGTCAACATAAATTGGACGGCTGTAAAAGACATTATTTTTCTGAAATTGCCTGATTTTTATATGGAATAAGTTTAAATAATAATCTTAAACTTACGGGTTTCGCTTGGAGTTGCTATTTAGTTCCATCTGAAATGCATAAAAAATAAATGCAGTTACAAGAATAAATTAAATTGCAAAATGTGGAACATTCTTCATACTATGAGTATTTAAGAACACAATGTGAAAATTCTGTTCGTGTAAAGAAATACTTTTTTGAATTCACTGATTAGTTAAAGTCTACATTCCGACAATTTTTATTTCATTAGTTTCTCTTTTTACTTTTCTCTGATATTAACTTGAAACTCTTTTTTATATTAAAAAAGAAATCTTTCAGAAAAATAAATAAAAAAACAAACATGGGAAATGCTAATTTGGGAAAAATAAGCCATAATGGCTTCACTTTTGTACTGTTATCCATATTAGTTAATTCAAGTGATGATATGTACTTTTATGCTTATTTTTTTCAAGTTTACCCTTGATCCTGGTGTATCAAGGAATCCATGAATTGTATGCTTCAGCTCTTATTAATTTTTTTACCAAATAAGGTAGATAATGAGAACTATTGACAAATCTAGTAATGTATATTAGAATAACTTGGCATTAAAAAGTGCACAAGCTTTCTTATATTAATTCTAAGCTTTCACAAAAGTACAAAATATTGAAGTTGCGTTCCACCAATAAAAGAGTACCCTATTTCTTCAAAAATAAATTTTAATTGCAGTAATTTCCCAATTGTCTTTTCGTTTAAAGCATTTCTTCCAAAATGGAAGGATTAAGAAACATCCAAAAACAAAACCTAAAACTCCGTATCAAATTACTTTAAAAGTACCAGCATTCAAGGTATCAGTATTTTTTGTCTTAAAATTCCTTTTTACAATAAATTTTAGGGAGTAAAAAATCCAGTACATCGTAATTTTTACAATATTTACTGAATCACCGTAATTAAATAAATATAAATATATCACCGTAATATTTCCCAATTGTCTTTTCGTTTAAAGCATATTTTCCAAAATGGAAGGATTAAGAAACATCCAAAAACATAAACAAAAACTCCGTATCAAATTACTTTAAAAAGTACCAGCATTCAAGGTATCAGTATTTTTTTGCCGTGCAATTCATTTTTACGATAAATTTTAGGGAGTAAAAAATCCAGTACATCGTAATTTTTACTATATTTACTGAATCACCGTAATTAAATAAATATTACTATAAAAATGATGGTATAAATTTTACGGTAAGAAAGAATTTTATGGTAAAATGGATTTTATAATAAAATTGATTTTAAGAATACGGCATGCAGGATCCCTGTCCTTTTTACCGTGACTTTATCCTGAATTATTTACGATGTACTAAGCTATTGACACTTAATCTTAGATTTGTATCCTATTATAACAGTTAATAATGTTCTGAAACAATTTTAAATTAATACAATCAATGATTTTTGCTATTCATACATAGATTGAAAACAACGGATACGATCTCTTATGAATATGCAACAACACATCTCTGCTAGACATCTATGCACTGTTAGCATTAAAATTCTTATTCCAGACGCAGCAGCAAGGCCACGAACAAACTGATGAGTCATTGTCAGCCTACGGCGTCCCGCGCTTAGTGCCGAGTTATGACCTTGTGCAGAAGTCGTTGCTCTGTGGCAGTCTTGGCTGGCATTTCTGGCGACAGCTTGAAATTGATTCCAGAATTTGGATATCACTTTTGGTGACACTAACCTTTGAGCCACCTCAGCTTAAGAGTCACCTCAGCCTCTAAGAGTCACCTGAGCTACCTCAGCCTCTCCCGACGAACTCAACTGTCAAAGGGGTAGAGATGGGGAGGGGAAATTCTAAATATGGTTTTAATCATTTTTATTTAATTTTGACAAATAAACTGAAGATGGATATTTAGTCTGTCTTCCTATCTTCCAAAAATACAAGACTAGTTAGCATTCATAATTTGAGGTAAAAAACGTGGAATTAAAATTCACTATAAATTTTTTATGACAAAATTGTAACAATACAATTCTGCAATCCACAGTTATTGAGTAGGTTGTTAAATAGTATGGAATCGCCCTGTTTTTAGATTTTTGATTAGATCTTTGATGTGCAATTAATCTTAAAAAGAAATTATTAGCGTCATCCAAATCGGCTTTCATCAGTTTAAACTGTTGAAATTAGATTTAAAAAAATATAAAACTGAGAAACACGTAGTTTTAAATTACTTACCCAAATCCACAAAGCGCATCATTTTATTGCTTTAAAGCTTTAGGTGTAAAAATTATCAAGCGCTATTGCTCCTAATCTAATAAAGCGACTTTTTCATTTTCTACTTTTTAAGGTGACGTCCAGTCTAATAATCTAATCTAATCAAAAGTTTGCAAAATATATAAAAAAAAATAGTGCGCGGAGTCCCTCCGAGTGGAAAAAGTTAAACTTCGTAACCTGCGACGTTAAGTGTAGAAGAATCAGCAGTCGTAGAAGGATCACTAGTTCTATTCAACGGCTCTTTTTCCTGCTCCGCTCGCTTCCGTGGTCTGTAATAACGGTAATATTGTGCATTTTTCCCTCGTGGACCTATTGAACCAGTGGAAGTGCTTGTGGTTGCCTCATCGTCTCGCCATGGAAAATGTATTTGTATTAATAATGTATGTGAATGCGTCATAATGTAATTTCAAAAGAGAAAACCTAACAATCAATTGATATTCACAAGAGACGTACCTTAAATCCGTCGCAGGGAAAAATATACTTGAGGGTGCCCCTTGGCGAAATTGGCGACTTATGTTTGGCGCCATACTTGTTTGCCCGGATCGCCATGGTAACCCACAAACAGGACATTTATATATATTACTAATTAAACCTTCATTCATGCACCAGTCAATCACTGCTTTTTTCCCATTGTTATTCAAATCGTACAGAAACTTAAGATTTATCTTATTGACAGTATTCATTTTTAGTACCAGAAGCAAAAGTAATCTTACCAGCCGGTATCCAAAGGAATCTCTGAAATTACATTTAAAAATTCATTTAAAAACAACGCTAAATTCTAAATTAATCAGAATCATGATTAAAATCTAAACCAATCAGAATCACGATTGGTTTTTAACATCGCCCAGCTTGGCGATCAATCGCGATTACACTTGGCGGGGGCACCCTCAAATATAGTCTACCCCCGTCGCATAGTCCGTGGGATTGTTTTCACTAATTTTTTACAAATGTTATCCACTAAATTTGAAAATAAAAAATACTATCCTATTAAATATATGTGTATCAAATCAAACTAAAAAAATATTTATAGAAAAACAATACTTTTAGGACTTTTATTATTTTTATGCTAGTGAGAACCAAAAAAATATGAAAATTAATGAGGGAAAACTGGATCCTTCCACGTGATTTCCCGACCAATAAAAATGTAGCGTTAAACGTTTAACGCAACCTTGTTGGAAGTCGCATAAGAAGTATAACTTCAAAAACATAAATTAAAAATTTGACCTAAAGTCTAAGAAGGCGTGGATAGAGGCCTCTTAAAACTGGCCAGGTTTAAGCCTGTTAACGGCTCTACATCTCAAGAATTCATCTAAATTATTATGAGAACTAATTCTCACTACAAACGGGCAAACTTGTTTCTTTTAATAGAATGATCATAAAGCAACAGGTTATAATCAAAGGTGTTTAAAATGCCTTATTCCAGTAATGCAGCAAAATCTAATGAAAACAATTTATTTCTCTAAAACGAAGGCATATATTGCACAACCATTGTAGCACTTGTTACTAAAAATAAAATACAAATTCTATTAATTTTAATAGTAGCAATTTAGAATTATTTAGAAAAACATTTTTATGCCCTTAGTTTTGGATATCGGAGTAGATTTGATTGGAAAAAAAATGATGGAACAGAAGAAGCAGTGAACCATCTGGTCATATTCTGATACTTCTTGTCTAGAACAGGTTGCAGGAGTGTTTGCCAGGCCCCCTTAGAGTACAAAGAAAACAAAATGCAAAATAAGTATAATAAAATACATATATTTTATAAGGAGCGGGTGAAATTTTAACGGATTGTTTCGAGAAGAAGAGAAGTTAAGATATTAATGTTTGCCAGAAAGAAATATATTGCCATTTCTTTCATACCGACCTGGGTCACATATGATTCTATTAACTTTAAATTTTTTTTATGAAAATTTCTTATTTTTTTCACAGGGACAAAAAAAGTTTGAGTATTTTTATTACACCTTCTTAAATTAATAAGATTTTCCTTAATGTAAAAAATAAATAAATTCATGAAATTATTCGTGGCAAAAAAAAATCTTTTGCGATTGGTTAGTAAACTCACTTATGAACATTACTTCCTCGTAAATTGGAAGGAAAAATATGTAATGTATGAATAAAAAATTTCCCATAAAAAAATCGAACAAAAACACATTTAAGGGAAAATGTGATAGCCTACTCAGGGATATCTTGATAATAAATTTGCACTAATTAACTTTCTTTTTATGGGTGGAGCATAAGAAAAACAACATTTTTTTTAACCGAGGTACAAAAAATCACTGAAAATCAATAAAAAGAGGGATTAATGAGAAAGTATTAATGAGCAAGATTTTTCCAAATGGTCAGAACAACCAGAATTCTTTTAAAAAAAGTTTGAAAACTTTATAGCCTGAAAAAACATATTTAAGTGACTCAAGATAAATTTAGTTATTAAAAGTCTGTTAAAAATAAAATGAAATAGCTTGAACTGGAAACTTATAACTATTGAGGATTGAGAGGAATAAAATAATTTATTAAAAAAACGTTATTTTTTTAAACTGCAAAAATGTAGATACCAAAAGTAGTTTAATCTGATTCAAAAATTTGTAATAATGATGCTTAGTTTTAAAACGATCAATAACAATTAAAAAAGTGAACAGCCCGAATAACTTTTAATCTAATTATCGGATTTTCATGTACTAAGACCGAATCATTAATGATTCGAAAGTATAACCTATTCTAATTAGTTAAAGAAAATGGTACTTTAGGTTACAAAAACAAAGACAAAATCATAATCATAAATATTTTATTGTTAATTTTACCAAATGGCTTAGCCAAAGCGCTTCCGTAATAATTACCGAGATTTTTGGTGTTCTCATACAGTCAGAAATACGCTGATAGTTTTGACTATACTTTCTTTCAGTGACATATGACACACAGATCATGTAGTTTCATGTGACACATAGATTATGAGCAAAAATTAAATTAAAAATCAAAAATTTACCAATTAAAATTAGTTTTCTTTGTCTGATAATAAACACTCAAGTTTTGTGTACATTTTTTAAATTGGCTTTTTATTATTAAACTAAATTAGTACTGCGTTTATAAATTGATGAAAAATTTGATACGCACATTTTTCGGCAAGTGAATTTCACGCACGTTAGCCAAAAACATCTTCCTCCTGAAAAGAATAAAGGGTTATTATTAATGAATAATGGAATAGTTATTCCTTAAAACACATATAATAATTATTATTAATGATGTGTAGGGAAGAAAAAGACACCTTTGAACCTGGATGTACTTTTGAATACCTTAAACTATAATATTGTTTGGGTAAAAGGGGAGGGGCTAGTCACTGTTCAACTAAGGAATTGAATTACGTTACGTTCAGCTCTTTTCTTGAATATAACAGTATTTAGTTTTTCACGTTCGAATCTAAATTAACGAAGATAAAAAAAAACTTAGAAATAAAATTATTTTACCCTTATTTCTTTAAATTTATCATGAAAGTTTAACTGAAAGCTATATTTTCTAGTTATTCTATTCATTTTGTTGAAACACTTACCTATAATAGGTGTTTGTAACTGTTTGTATAATAGCTGTATATTTAGTGAATACATCAGAATGTAAAAGAATAAATAGGAATGTTTAAAAAGGAAATTAAAATAAATTATTATTAACTTTATTTTCAGCATATTTTGCCACCACTTTCAAAAAAATATTCACTGATATCGATTACTATTGGTAAAGAAAAAACACAACGGTTAGAAATTATGCTGAAGAGTGAAAGATATCCGAAGTGATGGGGAAAATAAAAAAATAAAATTAAAAAATCTATTGGTTTAGAGCTTATAATACCATTAAGACTTAAAGCCAAAACATATAAAGCTAAATTTGCATCATTATAATGTCAGTTGATAAGGGAAACAAATAGTTTTCCTGGTTATTGTATAAAAAATATATATTCTTCAATGAACAATGCTCCAAAATAAATAAATTACCCTGAATAGCTTTTGATTTAATGATCGGATCTTCACTTTTTAGGACTCAATCTTAATTGCTCGAGTGGAAATTTGAGTAAAAATGATTTCATTCTTTAACACCATGTATCTCAATTTAGTTACCAATCAATACTAACAAAACTAAAAATACTGATTCATATATATATACATTTTTTGTCAATGTTAAGCAAATGCGAGAATTACCTAGCAAATCATTTTACGAAAGCAAGTTATTTCAAACAACTGACAAATAATTGTAAAAAACTGCAGAGATACATACTTTTAATTTAAAAATCGTGTTATGGATAAAAAATTTTGCAGTAAAGATGACATTTTCCTTGTCATCTTGGATTTCGTGCTAAATATTTGATTTTCGCTTTTCTTTAAAACTTTTATTATTTAAAGATTTTTAACAAGTTATTTCAGGGTAATAAGCTTGTTTTGTCATTTTGCTTCAACCAAGTAATTAAAATAAGAAATTTTAAATAAGAACACAAAAAATATAAACTATGATTGATTATTTAATTTTACTTACAAGCATTCCTCTTTGCAAGCCTCCATACAACTATCAACACTATTCAATTGGTCCATACACTCTTTCGTTAAATAATCCGGGTCTATGGCATTATCTTCTGAAATGAAATGGAGAATTTTCTCTGTCAATTATTGTATTATTTTTGACAAATATTTAGTGCTGTAAATGAAGGATTCATCTCGATTTTTTTGAAATTAAATTTCATTCCTTTTGTAAATTGTAAATGCAGTATCATTTTGTTTAGAAATATATATATATNTTGTCGATTAAAAAATACATTTATTTTTTATCCAATTCTTAGGCATTTATCCATTCCAATATCCTTTTCTAAATTTCCATTGGGAATTTCCGAATTTTCCATTGTTCAAATTAGAGCTAAGAATCTTCTGTAAGCTCCTTCATAACACGCGCTGCTTTTCCTATTACTTGTTCCTTTGTAGATTTTGATTGTGGGAAACAGATGAAATTGGTATTAGGGTTACACAGCAATGTTGTACTTTGCAAAAACGTCTTGACAGACAATGCAGAATGAATAGGCACAATCTCTTGGTGGTGAACAGATTATTTCTTCCACAACCGTGGCCTTGTGTATTATTTGTCAATTTCCGTAGTTACAGAAATTACACGACCAGTTAACCGAAGAAACTGGTCAGAATTAATCTGATTACTGACTTTTTTTCGTTTCTTTTATCCGTTTTTGGCGAGGAAACGCACCCTCAACGTGAAACAGCTAATAGGCCATCTTGGAAATCTTCAAACAACTAAAATATACGCATACTTGATAAGAATACTTGCAAAGAAATAAGATTAGAAAATTAAACGTCAATGTTTAAAGGTAGTAAAATCACGGAAAATAATGGCAGCATCTTGCTGTCAGATAAGAAACCGAAATTTAGTTTCATTTTATTTCTATTTCCATATTGTCTTTAAAACCGTTATGCATTTCTCCACTAAAAAATGTTTCCTTAGGCATTTAGACAATTTAAAGTTGAAGTTTCAAATAAAGTGTTCGAAGCTCTCACTTAAATTAAACGAGAAACATCGTGAATTCATTTTAAATAGGTGACCAAAATGTTCTATATTATCATCTATTGTAATTGATCATAGTCTAATGCCTAAAAGTTACGGAAGTCCAAAGTTACACTGTATAATTTATAAGTTTAATTGATTCCGAAATTTCTACGTTATCGGGTTTTGCTATAAGTTGTTTTATCTTTGGTTTTAAAGTAAAAGACAAGTATTCTCCTTTCTGTATTAAAATATTTTTAAACTTAATAAGCAATCGATTTTTTTCCCTTTTTATTACAAACATATCAAAACACATGGCTTCTAATCCATACTATTTTGTAATATTTCAAACAATATTTTTTTTTATTTTCTATTTCCAATGAGCTGTACAATCGGTCTTGCCGATGAGCAGACCTAGTGCGTTCTCCAGAGGTGGTATCCACTCTTTCAGGACAACCACAATGGGTGAGATACCGTTGGTCATGTTAATTTGGACGTCTAGTTTGTGCCACACTAGATGGCAGCACCGAGACTCTATTTGGGTGCTAAAGTGCACTAATACAATAATTCAAAAATGGATTTTTTGCAAAATATAATCGGATAAAGTAAATAGATGAAAGGAAAAAAACCTACTTTTTGAACAAATTTTTTCTTTATCTGATGGATAGCTTAATACAAGTGCGGTGCAGTTGATACAGTTAGACATGAAGTCCATGATACACTTCTGCTTGCACATCTGAAATTCAAAAAAACATTTTATGCAAACTGTTAAAGTTAGCATTTTGAAAGAGCAAGTAAAATTTTCTATTACAAATAACAATTTGTAACTTTAAAAAAAATGGAGTCGTTCCTCACATGGAAGACTAGTATATACCGCAAAAATTTGTCGATTAAAAAATACATTTAGACACTTAGTTACAAGAGTATTGAAATACATAATGAATAATGATAATTAAATTAATACTAATAATTAAAAACAGAATATATATTAAGATCTTGTATCGATCTTGAACTATTTCCCAGTTGACTTAGCTGAAACGCTCATAATGAGGTAAACTACACTAAATTATTTTATTAAAATTTATTTGATGTAGTAAAACGTATTTAAAAGTAATCAATCACCCAATAGGCTTAAATTAAGATTGCCATGGTAAGGTGAACAGTATAAATTTGGTAAACATGTGCTTTAGGAGCCTTCTGGGAAAAAAAATTGAAATAAACAAATAGATTAAATATTGTCAACTTAGTTTCTCACATTTTAATCTGTTAGTTTAAATTAATTCAGAAGACCAATTACTTTCATCTATATAAAGTAGGACTGCTCTAGGCTAAAGGTAAGAAAACATTAAGCATTTTCAAAATTGTAACAAATAGAGGTTATGCATAAACATGATATTTTTGTATCTCCTGTTGATTTCTCTAGTCGAAGTAATTAAAGCTGCGCGTTCGATCGTTGGTTGCTGTTAAGCCGTTCGCTGGTTGCTGTTATAAAGCCTCCTTAATAATCGGTTCACAAATTATGTTTAATGTTAAGGAAAGAGATCTCAACATTATCTTTCTTTTTAAAACTATAATGTCACTATCACCAACCATCACAAATATATTTAATTTTTCTTTTGTCTGTTTTATCAAAATTTTCCACACACATAAACATTAATACTACAACGGCGCAGATTATTTAATTTTCAAAACATAAAATTATTGTAGCTTTAAGTAAAAACACTTTCTAAGAAGTTAATTGGGCCTTGGATTTTAAAAATAATCGTCCTTACTTGGGAAAAAAACCAAATGAATGCGGATTATTTTACTCAAGACGAAGAAAAAATTAAAAAATAATTTTACTCATTGACATAAAAACAATCAAGTAGGGAACAGTTTTCATGGTTCTTTATTAAGCGTTTTTGCTTTTAAAAGTTTCAATACAAATGTTTAAATTTATATCTTTTAACATTGCAATTTTCTCTCAACTTTTGTTCCTTTTGCTTGAGCACGAGCTCATAAATTAAGGAAATAAATATCTCGTGCGAAAAAAAAATTCTACATCAATGGATGATAGTCAATAAAGAGAAAAAAGTGAAAAAAAAATCCCGAAAACGCTCTTAAATTTGCTACTGCTTTCGAACAAATTAGAATTACGAAACAAAATTTGCCCTGTTCCCAAATAAAAAAGGCTCTTTCAGCATGCAATGTAGTTGCCTTTCAGCAGGATACAGATCGATCAAATATGGTATTTTTCCCTGCAAGTTCCCCCGTCGTTTTCCCAGTACATTTTTCTACATCCTGTCGTAATTTTAAAATTTCAAAACTGTTAGTTTCTGCGCAGCTAAGCAAGCGTAACATAAAAAAACAATGTGGAAACAAACTACGAAAAAATTTTTAGAATAAACTTGAATTTTAATAAAAAGCAGTGTTAAACTAATAAACAAAACTGACCTTTTCAGCACGTCATATTTTAATACTAAAGTGGCACTCCAGTGACCTACAAAATGGTCCATATTGTATTTTTAACGTTAATTTTAACAGTTTAGAATTCTCGGTTCCAATTTTTTTCTTCATTCCAGCTTACACCTTAGATATTTTTCTAAATTCCATCGGAAGTTCAAGTTTTTAAACCACATAGGTTCTGCGTAGCAAAATAAAATGTAACTTAAACGTAAAGTCTCTAAACAGTAGCCTTAAAATATTTTTAGCAATTACTATTTAAAATTAACTGCTGTTAGAACTAAGTTCCAAGATTAAAAAGTAAGTGAATCAAATCGGACATGAAAAATAAAGTAAAATGCGACTTAAAGCATAAGCATTTTTTTCAGCAAACAATTTGAATTTCTTACAATAGAGTTGAATTTTAGCAGAAATTGTTAAATGATTTGATAACATTTCAAAATTCAAAGCAACTCCTACTCCTTCAATTAAAATACTCTAATAAAGGTAGCATGAAACATAAATTCAATTTCATGTTTAACACTTTTAAATAAAACGTTTGCAATATGAGCTTAAGTTTTGATATAGAAACACTTTATTATGTAACCGTCATTGAACAACCGACCCAATTTTGAGTTTACAACTACCAATGTTCAACTCTGTAGCCGTGTAATTTTGAACCCAATACAGAAGACAAGGGAACACCTGTATTAAGTATTGAAAAAAACTTGTGGAGGACTTTTTGATGGAACTAACCAACATTTGTGTTTCCTCGAGAGGAAACCTTTCATATTCGAAGAAAACCACGAAGCATCTCACGGCTAGCAAGACAGCAAGGGGACTCTAACCTAAGATCCGTCTACCACAAAGAATATTTTACGTCAGCACTGAGGTCGGTGCGGGTCGGGTGCAGAATTCGTATCGACCATTCAGACTCGGGTAAACTTATTGGGAGGCTAACGCTCTATATCCTTAGCAACCACGGCTCTGAGAGAGTGTATAGAGTAATTTTAAGGCTCTATATTTTATATGTACTTTTAAATCTCGAGTCAAAATCTAAGTCAGGGGTAACTAACATTAAATTAAAAACACAAATCAAATGGCGGCCCGCAGCATTATCAAAATTTTATGTAGGACTCTTTTATGTTTGAAGGCGCGTTGAATATTACTGTCAGAATTTTGTCAAGTTGTAGAAAATAAAAGTATTGAATTACAAATTAAAGTAAGAAGCAGATTTTTAAAAATATTTAATTACATATTGAAAAAATCGGGCTACAATAACTTTAATGTGAACCTATGTATTAAACAATTAATTTGCAACGGATATCTAATTGTTAAGATATAAAACCTTGAAAAGGTTGGTATTAAAATTTACATAGTAGCACACAAAATGTTCAATGACAAAATTGAGGTTTGTCTGCTGCAATCACCAGATAATAGATATTTACATTTTAAATTTAAAACTTACAAATGTGTGTGTAAATATTTCCGTCCAAATAAAGTGGTTTCAAAAAGTTAAATCTAAGAATTTCTTCGAGAAAATGTCTGATACACATATGCAAAATTATATTCACAAAAAACGAAAAAAAAAATAAATAAAAAAGCGCAATATACACGATTAGTTTTGTATTTGAATAAATATTTTCTTGGATGCAAAATCTGAGAAATAAATATTTTTGCATCGTAGGTATGATAAATTTCACAGAAACGAAGAAATTAGGTTTTTATGAATGAGAAAAGTATTCGCGGGCCACAAAAAAGTCTTCGCGGGCCGGATGCGACCCCCGGACTGTCAGTTGGAAACCGCCGATCTAAATAAAAAATAATGCTGGGAATCCGAAACTAAGAATTCGGTGAAGAAAAAAGCGAAACGCTACCAATATCTTTCAAATCATGACTGAGGTAGGCTGGACTGAAATCATCAAATTCTTGAATGAATTTTCTGAACAAACAGTTGAAAGCCAACTGTTAAAAACACCTCTAAGTTTAGACAGAAAATCAAAATCTTTTTCATACCACATTTGCGTCAATAATTCGATAGATTTTGCTAATGTTTCTACAGATAGCGTTTTCACTTCTTTCTCACTTAAATATTAAATTATAGTATCTAATATCAGTAATTTTTTGCTTCATTTTAAACAAAGATTTCAAATATGTAAATTAAGGATGGTCACTGAGGAATATCTATTATATTTTTTGAGATAAAACAAATTATTTTTATTACTCGTTTTGCCTTTTATTTTCGTATGCCTGTTTGTTTCTGTTTTTCAGTGGCGCCATCTATGGCCAGGAATTCGACTTCTGCCACGCCATTCACACAACCACAACCCGTTTATACGGCGGGTCACATTCACACACAAAGGAGAAAGGACATAGAACACACAGAGAGAGAAAGAAACATCCATGCCTTGCCCGGGATTCGAACCCAGGACCTTTCTGATGCAAAGACTGTTCTTGCTTTGCTTTAAGTAAATAGATAAAGAAAGAAATTCATTAGTAAAAAATAAAAAAAGATTTACCGCCTTCGATCGTGGTCCAGCTCTATTATTTTTATTCCACATTCCAATGTAGTCATTGCAATCTGTTTTGTAAGGATATGGAAGCAGCTGTTCTTCTTTCTAAATTAAATAATATTAAAAAAAAAAATTCAATTACATAATGCTTAAATTTACATAATGTTTAACTTTCTTTCAATGGCATGATACTTAAATTTACATCACGCTTAACTTTACATAATGCTTAACCTTATTTTCAATTGCATAATGCGTAACTTTTCTTCATTAACGTATTGCTTAACTTTAACAATCACGTAGCAAAATAGTATTTCAAAATATATCCTTCCGACTACGGATTTAAAGCGTAACTGCGATAATTAAATGAAACAAATAGAAAATAAATTATATTAAAATAAAATATATTAAAATATAATGTGTTAAAATAAATTATATTAAAATAGAATATTAAAAAAAATATTCATATTAAAATGGAATAATAAAAAAAATATTCATATTAAAATAGAATGTATTAAAATAAAATATAGAAAAATATATTACATTAAAGTAAATTATAATAAAATAAATTACATTGAAATAAATTAAATTAAAATGAATTATAGTAACTGAGCAACAATTATTTCCGCTATATTTTCGTACCTTTTGTTATTTAAGTTGTCTCAGTTTTAAGAAATTTGAAATTTTAAGGATTGATTGTGAACAATGCAATGTCGTACGTTTCTCTATCAGTTTTTATTTTTTCTTTTGTGAACTTTGCCTAATCACTGAGCGCATCCATGTTTAAGTAATTTCCAAAACAGAAAATTGGGTAACATTTCATATTTCGGTAAAGAAACCACTTCTTTGATCAGCTAACTTTTAAAAAAATTGCATCCGATCAAAATATTATAAAAGGATGGACCAAAGTCAGACAGACGGTCCTCTGGCTTGACGAATCTATGTCTCAACTTTTTGATTCAAATCGGAGTAGCCTCCGCAGCTTTCTAATCTGATCAAATTATTGTGAGATATCAGTAATCAAATGCCAATGAACACAGAAGACCTATTGAATGCTCTTCATTGTAGCAATGTTAGAAATTTTTCCAAAAAAAGATTAATTAACAATTTATTTAATTGTTATTTTATCATATTCAAACGAAACTGTGAATTAACCATAAATAAGATGGTAATAAAACTGTTAATTGTGAGAAAAACCATTAATTTATTGCTTTCAGAAATTACGGTTAAACAACCTGATATTTATCGCACCTAATGAAGCCACTTAGTTCTTTGCAACTGCGTACATATTATATCCGAGAGGGCTTAGCTACTAGTATGTCAGTCTCATGACTGATGGAACTGGGATTCAAGTATATCAGTATGACACCACAATATTTCTTCCATTTCCTTCAACATATTAAGAATTCCAAGTGTCCTAAACTCCTCAATTTGTGTCCTACACTCTCCAATGCCCATTACCAAATGAAAAGCTTAGTTCTCATGAACTGTTAAATTTCTTTTTCACGGTTTTGAAACAATGCTAGTTGTAAAGGGTAAAAAAAAAGCTGTATAGTTTTGTATTCGTGGTTAGTTGTAAACGGTTTAAAAACCGTAAAGGTAAAAAATGCACCGTAACTTTACGGTTAAACTGATGGACAGACTGTTGCCGATTTTTTACCATAATTTTAAAATGAACATTCTAAACCAGTATGCTAGAGTATTATACCTTGTCAAACATTGGCAAAATTGATCTAACGAATGCCTCAAATGAAGTTCTCATCAAGGCCAAGGTTGTGCTCCTTGATGAATGCTAACTTCCTTGATAGTTTTGTAAAAATAAAAAGAAAGTATGTATTTTTGTTTCAATTCTTTAACAATGTTTTTTTTTAATTTTAAAAACGGTACAAATAAATCTAATGTATGGATTGATATCATGTCATCTGAAATTTGTGGAAACCCTGGGATGCCATCAAACTTTTGACAAGGTTTGTATATGAACGTAAATTGAATAACATATTTAAAATTAGTCGATTTGAAAAAAACGAAATGCAGTACATATTCATAAAAACGCCTTTATCCATCAAAGCTGTATTTTTTAAAGTTTATATATTTTTGTTTTACATGTTTTTCTAAAATTCATTATTGCAATAAAAATTTTATACTCTTTGTCAGGGTCACGTGATGTAATAACACGCATTTTCTGATGTTGCGAGCTAAAAGCTTGATATTATAGATATGATTTTTCTTTTTTTGTTTTGGTTTTTAAAAGATGGATGAAAAAGAATAATAAAATGGTGAATTAGTTTTTGTAGAATTTTGCGTTATTTCTTTTGTAAAAGGTTACGACTGACACTCTTCAAAGAAAAGAAAAGGAATTTTGATTCGTTTGAAAGATAGTTTTATTATTTAAATAATTTTGTGAAAATAGAAAGTGTGAAAATCTCAATGAGCAAGTATTAGCGAAAATTAGTTCTTTCAACATCAATTGCTTTGAAATACTGCGTTCCTCTGTTATTCTTATGACACGCATAACTGCCCTTTTTCACGTAATGAGACACTATTAAGATACTGTTTTTCGTTATCTGTGCTATATACATGAAAAGTCACTTTTTCAAATTATTAGTTAATGACGGAAATTCTAAAAAATTATGAAAAAATTGCTAATTTCGCTATTTTTAAAATATATTATTAGTAGAAGAAAACATATCAGTAGAAAACCCATTCAAGATTCTGCGTCGTTTTTCCTTCTCTTCTAACATTATATTTTGAACTCATTTGTGATTTCGTCAAATGTTCGAAACCATAGTTTTGATATAAAAAAAGGAATATTGAAGTAAGGGATGATGTTGAAAATTATGTTACTTGGGGTTACCTTTCTAATAGAAACATTACAAAAAAAGAAACATCAAACAAAAAAAAATTCCTGGATGTTTCTATGGAATCAGACTACAACAAAATGTTCGATTTTTTTATGCGAACTAATAGAAAACTCCTTTTGTTATAGTTTCGACTGTTCAAATCTTTCGTATTATAACTTTCATAGTTGAAAGAATAATTTTATACTACTTATTAAAAGTTTGCTGCTGTTGTTTCTTATGCCACTTGCCTCACGGGCAAGCCTCCTTGGTGAAACCGAGCAAATTTAAGGCAAAGTGTGAGTTTCTTGTTTTTCAATGGCGCCATCTATGGCCAAGAATTCGACTTCCGCCACACCATACGTCGCACCCGTTTATAGAGCGGACCCATTCATACATCCATTCATCCACAGATCGTAATTTTGCCCTGATTCAAAGAACGATCGATATCCAATCCAGTACCACCAGAGGTTTATTAAAAGTTTAAATAATAAATATACTTATAGCCCTTACTCACAAGACATCACAATTAGATTTCAAATAATTTACTCAGAAATATTTCTGTATTCAATTCTATAAAGTTTTAATTTGGTTGAAAATTAATATTTTCCGTTGCGTTATTTTTAAAATAGTTTTGAAATTTTACATTCATAACTTGGAGGTTAGCTGAAATGTAATCGGTGATTTAAAAAATCAATTTTTAAGTATAGATAAGCGAAGAATAGCGGATTTTCTGAGTTCTACCCATAAAACATATAAAATTATTCTCAACAAGTTTCAAATTTAGTAACTAGTAACTGAGTTTTTCAACAGACACACTTCCAATTAAATTCTATAAAAATGGTTTGAAAAAAACACCGCCATTGACTGCAACAACCTGGAGCAGTCAAAGTATCACTTTTCTTTGCGAATATTGTTGCGAGGAATGATCCGACATTCTGTTCAGTTCAGTCTAGCTGGGTTCCTGAGGCCAATAATGGCCCTTTTCCCATTCAACCTGTAATGAGAACTTAATCAAAAGCAATAGACAGATTACATGAAATGCAGCAATTAAATGGCACATGTTGATCCGACATTCAGTAAAAAACGTAATTTTTATAGTTTTTCAAACTTATCAGAGCCATCTATCGACGAACCTTCTAATAACCAATTTTCAATCTTGTGCGAAATAAAATGCAGTTTCCTAAGCCGAACATAAAAAATCTTGTATTTCTATATCTTTTCGTTTTATTTATTTATTTATTTATTTAAAGAATTAATTGATTGAATCGTCGTTCATTGTTGTGACACTTATTAACTGTACGTAATCTCGACGTTTTGCGTTTTAGGGGATGTATATTAAATTAAGTTTTTAAAATGAATATACCAAACGTATGGTGATTTTGTATTTCCTTCCAGGTAGCATGTAGTGACCTATTTGAAAAGGATTGACAGCATCATATGGTGAGTGAACGGTGAAGTATATCCCTGGCAAAATATCTGGATCAAATGCATCTTCTTCATGTGGGTCAAGAATAAAACTCAGAACTTTTCCTCGTACTTCTGAAAAAAGAGTGAATTTTCCTTAAAACGCGTTATAAGAACTAGATATATAATTCATGAATACTGAAAAAAATAACGGAACATTTTATATAATGTTTGATTTAACTATCAGCTTTTAAGCATTAATATGCAGGACAAAATTAAAAAAGAACATGAATAAAACCCAAATCAAATACAGAAATACTATAGTTTCAGTTCTCTGGATAAGAACCTCCCACAATGTTTAAACACTGAATGACATTAGATAGTAAAGGGAAACACACGTGTGAAGTGGTTTAACCAATCAGGACAGAGGAACAAGTTTGAGTAAGATAATGAAAAGAAGAGAAATAAGAAACAGATGAGAAGGGTTTTAGCAGGAATCCCAAGTTGCAAAAGATTAAATCAGAATAGATTTTTCTACATTAGGAATGGATGGAATACTAGAAAGATCAATAACCAAATTATTAGAATATTTTTAAAAATGAAGTGATTCCCAGAAATCAGAGTAGATAGATGAAGAGCAACATTATTAAACTATTTTCCTTACCCTTCGATGAAGAACATTGTTGAATGATTTTAACTTTTCTAATGTCACTTTATTTTTATAATGACATTTGGTATTGTGTAGTATGTCCTTTTTCTACTTCATTTGTGTTTTATTCATGATGTTTTGACACTTTAGCCCACGTAGCACAGAATTATATTCTATACTTTTTGGAATGAGATGACATTTTTCTGAATCGAGGAAGGCTCTTAGAAACATAAATATTTTTTTTAATAGTTTCTGTAACAATTGATTTTTTTAAGTGTATTTATATGACTTAAGGTGATTTTATGGGGATGATTTTCTTAAAAAAAAGAAGAAAGAAAGAATTTTTTTTTTTTTTCATATTGCTCAGTGGCGAAGTCGGAAGTTATAAAACCGCAGTTAAGCTGGTGGTCGTCAGATCCTTACTGGCTTCAGACTATAATACCTGCGCTTTAATGCAGCAAAATTCCCGCTAGTTTGGTCGTAAATGAAAATCCTTTCGTTGACTGACAAAATTAAGCTACCAGTTCGATCTCTGCTTATGTCATATGACCTGAATCAATGACATTTCCATTATGATCTTTAAGAGCTCGAGTCTTGGAAAACAGACCTAAGTACCTAATTATAAATGTGAAGTTTTTATTCAAATTTGTAATCATATTCTAATGCATAAATGAAAATTTTTTAATGGAAACTGTTATTATGATTTAGAATTAAGTGAGTTTTTGTTTTCTGCAGCAAAAGCAATCATTAACAGTATAAGGCCTCTTTCATGTATAGTGCGAAAAATAAGAAATGGGCTACCCTGAACAGCTTTTGATCTAATGATTCGATCTTCACGTTTTAGAACTCAGTCTTAATGTCTCGATGGGAATGGGACTTCAAATATGCTAACTAATAAGTGCACATGATATCTTAAGTTACAAAAATCAGACACAAAAACATACTTTATCTGAATAAAAATTTTTTTTTTTGACTGATTAGGATTTTAAACCCCTAAAATATAGGGGGTAGCCTCAATCTGGGAAATATGATCCCACTAGTTTGGTCAGGCGAACGCTAGTTTGGTCCAAAGTTTGGACCCCTTAATGTAGTTTTCGCGTATTTCACAACATATAGAGAAACTTTTTAGATTTTTAGAACTTTTTAAAATTTTTCCCACAATTATAAAATTCGTTTATACAAAGATGATTGAATGCAAAATATAACTTTCAGTAAGCATTTATTTTTTTCTTCGATATTTTATTTGTTAGTGGTCAAAAAAATTTTAAATTGTAAGATTCAAAAATTTTTGCCTAATTTCAAAGAATATAATTTTACATGGCAAAATCGCTTGAATAGCTCCTGAGAAATCGAATTTAAAATATCTGTTTTATTTGAAATTCAATTTCTCAGTAACTACTCAATCTATTTTGATAAAATTTTGTATTTTATCATTTAAATAATATTCTTTAAAATGATATAAAATTATATACCTTACAATTCAAAATTTTTTTACAATTATTGAATGAAATAATAAGAAATAAAAAATATTTTCTAGAAGTTATTGTTTCCCTGGAATTGTCTTCGAATAAACGAATTTTATAACTGCGTACAAATATTTTATATTTATCTACAAATATTTTATATTTGTGTACAAATATTTTATATTTGTGTGCAAACATTTTAGATTTGGAATATATTATATAGTATTTGTTTAGACAGTAAAAGTGAGTTTGCGTGCCTTATTTCGTAATTTAAAATATCGTCTGCGAAGTCATTAAGATTGAAGCCTAGAACGTGAAGATCCGATCATTAGATCGAAAGTTATTTAAGGTAATCCGTTTTTTTAAAGTTTTTTTCTTCTTTCCACTGTACCTCAAACCTCTCATACTATGTGTTTAAATCAGATTTTCACAATAGTTCGGAATGGGGGCTTATATATTTGTCGATTTGAGAATAAATTAATATGTAGGTAAATGAAACAAAAACCAATCACATAACAGTAAACAAACGTTGTGGTGATATAATTGATATAGAGGCAACAACGAATATCATGGTGACCAGCAAAATTGAGAGAAAATCAGTTCCAAACCAAAAGGCCCCCGATTCTACACCTTAACTCATATTTTTCTTAAAATACTTAGGGGAGAGTCGGGTAGCCCCGTCCAGCGGGTACTCCCGCCCACTATCAATTTCATGCGTATAGAATATTTTTTTCAAGTCAATGGGCCATCAGGCATTAATTGTTATATTAAAAAAAGATTATTTTCAAAGTTTCAAGTATTTATGCAGCTGTTAACATGGTAAACAATAGTTTTGAAAATATGTTGAATACAGTAGTCATGAAATTAAGAAAAATTGGTTGAATGTTTCGATTAAACTTCATTTTAATACTGAAAAAATAATTTTTTATATACATACAGCATTAAAGTATGTAGTCTTAAGTTTAATTTGCACAAAGAAAGAAGTTTATATGTGAAAAATTGTTCGAGTAATTAGAAATTTGCAAAAAAATTGGATTTCGGGTAGCCCCGCTCACATGAATGTCAGGTATCACCGCCCAATTTTATTTCGTCCATAAATGTACGGTTGCAAAGATTATTATTTTATTGCTTCAAATTCGAATGTTATATGCATTTTTAACAACAAATATTGTTGTTATTAAAGGATTGTTATTAAATGATTGTTATTAAATGATAGAATTCACTAAAAGTATATAAATATGCAATAAATAAAATAATTTTGTGATAAAAATGATAAACGAGTTTTACTTATCGTCAAAACATTGGTTATTTTCATTTACACCTGAAAAAACAGTCAAAAAACTTAATTTTTGTAACTGGGCGGGGCTACCCGACACATTTTGAAAAGAGCTGAAAAACATGTTTTTTTAAATTTCTATTTTTTTAAGTTAAACTATTCTTTTTTTGGTTTATTCTTTTTGCATTATTTAGTTAGATGATAAAACAATAGAAACATACAGAAATATTGATTATTACTCAATATTATACAGAAATGTAAGCAATTCTCCTTAAGTGATACCCGACTCTCCCCTAATTTCTGCAAAAAAAGGAAATATTAAGTAAGAAGGAGGTAAAATATTATTTAAAAAGTTTTTTAAAAAAATGGATTTCGTTGAATCATAGCTCATGGGGTTAAATTTTTTTATGAAGATTGCTTAAAAAAAGTGCCAATAATGACAAGAACTGAAATAATATGAAAATAAGTATCCTGAAAAAATAAATGTGTGCATAGGCAATGAGTTAGTTAAGTAAATACCTAATAACAAATTATTTAGTTACAGTTGATATCTACTGTATTTTGTATACTTTTCCTTAATTTTATTATTAAACTTCTTTTTAATATCTAGATAATAAATAAATCTGCATAGAAAGTTTTTACTACATTGATCAAAGATTTACATTTTTTAATGCTTGTATAAATAATACTTTTCAATAATCTTACCCCTGTCATAAAATTCGGACTTTTTGACAAGTATGGGATTTTTTGGGCTTTGAACAATGGAGTTAAATGCTTGACACAGAGAATAAACATCCAAATCAGTATCATTGAAATGTCGCACTCTCAATAACGATGTATTCGAAAATGAAAGTTTTCTGAAAAAGATAAAGGAAATGATACAATTACCGTATACATTTCTTTATATTAAAATGAAGCTCTTTCGATGAATAATAAATACCGTTATTCACCAAGTAAAATTGATCTCTATATTCTAGAACAAATACTTCTTTTATTTTAAGTGATTTTTAATCATTTTCTGAAAAAATGATTGATTCTAACAGAAACAGACATTATTTTTCGAAATACGTAGTTTCAATCTAACATGAAATAAAATATGATGAATCAACATATTTTTACTATTTTGTATTAATATTAAACAGTGCTTTTTTAAGTAACGAAAAATAATTACAATCAATGTATTTTTTTCGTATATTTTATCACATATAAACGGCTATTTGCGTTAATTGGACAGTTTTAACGCGAACAATCTGCCATTCGTAAACAATTGCCAGCTTTCTACTTTAAAATAATATGCTTCTTGTAGTCATTACATTTAAGAGCAACAATTTCTTAGACATTTTTGATGGTGATGACATACAATTTCCTGTTGTGTCATCTTTACTTCCGTTCCTGTTCATTTATTTTTATTTTTTCCTTACCATTAGAAATTTAAAAAAAAAAAGTTCTTAGACATTATCGTAGCAGAATCATCGATTTAGATAAATAAAAAAATTATTCATAAACATAAATTACTGCTGAATAATTAATTATAAACGACGAGTAATGATGTTTAAGGAAAATTTTAGAGTAAAACCTCTGTTTCTAGGATGAATATTTTTAGTTGCCTCTCAAGAAGTAAAAATTTTGGTAGTAGATTTTTTCCAACAATTGCTTAGAAACAAATACCCCTGAAAAGAAATTTCTATTAAAAACTAAACTGCATTTTTTATAGAAATCTCTCTGTTTTTAAGGACATTCCGTCAAAGAATTTGCTGTTTAACAGAAATTTTATCGAAATTCACTCTGTTTCCAAGCAATCATAAAATTTCGCTTGATTATTCTCGTCATAACCATATTGAATTCCAACAAAGAATTGCATCCTTTGTAGTTGGGTAAAATTCGTTGCCTCGCAACAAGTAAAAATGTGACCGGTATTAGATTTTTCGAACAATTGCTACGCAACTACCGTATCTGAAATGAAATTTCAATTATAAACCAAACTGTACTCTTTATAGAATACTCTATGTTTTTAAGAAAACTTCATCAAAGAATTAGGTGTTCCGGAGAAATTTAATAAAATTTTTCTTGGTTTCCAAGCAATTGGAAAAAAATTTGATTTTTCTCGTCATAATCAGATTATATTCAAGCAATGGTAAAGAAGAAATTTCCCCTACACATAATAATGTTTACTCTTGAGAGTATAATAAATAACACAGTTACTATGATTACTCATTTAGAAAAAGTTACTTACTTATACTTTTTTTACTCTTGAGAGTATAATAAATAACACAGTTACTATGATTATTCATTTAGAAAAAGTTACTTACTTATACTTTTTTTTACTCTTGAGAGTATAATAAATAACACAGTTATTATGATTACTCATTTAGAAAAAGTTAGTTACTTATACTTTTTTTACTCTTGAGAGTATAATAAATAACACAGTTACTATGATTATTCATTTAGAAAAACTTACTTACTTATACTTTTTTTACTCTTGAGAGTATAATAAATAACACAGTTATTATGATTACTCATTTAGAAAAAGTTACTTACTTGTATTCATCAGAAGCGATGGTATCTTGTAGAATATCTTCTAGACTATATCCCATCTGAAGTACATCATTATGATCAGTGGCCTGCCAGTAAAATTCTTTTTTTACCTGAACCAAAATTGTATACTTAAATTTTATAATAAGTACGAGAAAAAAAGTATAAAGTTATGAAATTAAAAATTTCATCCATTACATCATTAATTTAACAGTAGACAAATTTATAATATTAAATTTAAACATTATTTGAATTTACAATTATAAGAGCAAAATAATAAACCATGTTATAAAAAATATAAAATTTTTAAAACATTTAATACATAAAATTTCGCTTAAAAAATAGATATTGATATGTAAATAATGTGTTCCGCCAAATTTAAAATTACAGAAGTAGTTAGAATTAAACAAGTAGCTAGAACTGGGGTTCGATCACTGGTGGTGACTTAATGTCCCTCCAGTTTTAGATGAATGGGAACCAGCTTGTCTTGAAAGTAAAGGCGATCACTGGACAATACTGACTGTATTATCACAATCATGCTACTGGTCATGAAATTGTGGAGTCTTAACACCCATATATTATATAGCTGATGAAAGGATTAAAAATTTAAGAGATGTAAAGATGTTTAATTTTAAAAAAAATTTTACAAAATGAATAAATAAATATATATAAATAAATAAATAAAAAGGAAACGCTGAGTCTAGTCATGGAAAATGTTATATCATTACCGAGTTCAAAGTGGTTATGATTTCAATATTTAACTTTAGGCTTACTCTAACATCCGAAGTCCTGCAATACTGGCTATATTCTTCACAAAATTCTTTATCTGTTGGAATGCATCTATTAGGATACTTAGCACAATATTTACTTCTTCTAACTCTAAAAGATAAAAGCAAATGATGTTAATAATTGATAGAACGCAATTCAAGTAGGTTATGTCCCCTGATGGCTTGGATTATCAAACAGCGCGATTGCTTCATCATAATTTTATTTTCGTTCAACAGATTCATGATGCCACCATAGATATTGCATATTTCCTGACTTTTTATTATTTTCTTATTTCATAAATTTAAACTATTTCATAGTTATATCAAAAATTTATATTCATATTTTATATAAGAGTGAATGGAAATATTTTTATTATTTTTCTCTCCATTAACCTAATATGTTAAAGCAATGTACAGCTAGTAAAATAGCGGTCCACCTTGAATAAGTTTTGACCAAATGAATGGATCGTCATGTGCTATGACTCTATCTTAATAGCCCAAGGAAGTGACCTCAAATATTCTAATTAATGAGTGCAGACGATATTTTAAGTTACGAAATAAGACACAAAGCGTACTTTCTCTGAATAAGCACACCTTTTTTTGACAGATTTGGATTTCTGACCCCAAAAACATAATGGTTAGCCGCAATCTGGGAAATATGGTCCCAACAGTTTGGTTTGGAGAGCTCTTCATAACATGTTATGGAAAAAATCTGTCATTCTGTAGTTTTTACAATAACAATTACCGTAAAATCACTGGATCATTCCAATTAAATAAATATTACAGTGAAAATTACGGTAAAATGGATTTTACAGATGTTGCCTCCGAAGTGCCTTTACTTTATACTGGGATTTAATCTGGAACATTTTACAGTGTGTGTAAAAGGATCGAACAACAGAGAGAAGCTTAAAGGGAATTCAACCTCCTGGCAACAATAATAATTTTCATTTATTAAGAGTTATTGATTTTATTTTGTAAAATAAAACTATATATTATGCAAGCTGCAAAGAATGAAAAAAAATGAAAGAATATTGAAAATTTTTGTGTTAATGTAGTCCTTTCATTCTATAAGGTTATTGCATAAAAAACATTCATATTAACTATAAAAAAACACGATTTTCCTACCGATAATTTGTGCGGCTTTCAGCTGATAATTTGAAAAAATACATGAAAAAAAACAGTCTTGAATATTTTCTAAAGTCATTGTTGGACAAAGAAGATGCAACACACAACACCTCCTAGAATAGAGAAGGTCTCAGCGCAAATCAATTTAGTAGTCCGACGTAACGAACATAAACTGCGCAGTGGAGGTTAAATAGGACAGATGTCACGACATTCGGGCTACTAAGCTGCGAAATGGAGCTACATACGAAAGATGTCATTACTTTTGAACTACTAAATAATCAAATTTCTTGTTTATGATAACCCGTGCTGAAGCCTTCTAGGAGAAATTGGGCCACAACTGTGAAGAGTTATACAATCATTTGATTATTTCTCGTAGTTTAGTCGTAGTTATAAGCTCAGAATATCTTTATCCGATTATTTACATGGACAAAAGTTGGGTTTACTGTCATTTCTTTAGAGAATTAAAAATTTTGAAAATCTCACCAACCTCTTAAGAATTAAAAGGGTTATAAAAAGTAAACTAACTTTGGGTAATAAGATAAATGGATTTTAAATTTGTATTTATCAATCTCAATCGCAAAAATATTTTAACGTAACACTATTAGAAAAAATCCTATAAAAGGTTAAAATTATAAAACTACCTAAACAACTATTTAATCATTCAATACTTAATAGTTTAAATTATTAAATCAATACTTACATTTGGCTGTTACACATCGTAAAAGCTGGAGCCATATATTCATCGGGGTTACTTAAGTCAATATTTACTACTGTTGGATATTCATAAAGATATGTAAGAAATTTTATGACCTGATATAGAAAAGCGCTGGTAAAAACTAAAAAGATTATAAGTTTGAATGCCTTTCTAGGCAGGCTGTTCGTTGAAATAATCTCTGAAACAGCACTCACAGATGATTCTCCCAACACTTTTCGGGCATACTGTCTAACTGATTTCTTATGTTTCTTTTCCTCAACTTCTTCCTCAGCCATGGAAGAGTTCTAAAAATCAATAAAATATTTGTATTGTAGCTAGATAATAGTTGAAAAAAATTTATTTTCTGTTCATTACATAAAGAATACTAATATCGTAACGTTTACTATGACATAATCCAAACTGAAAAGAACTTTTTGAAAGAAATTTACATTTTATTCACTTCATTAACAAGGTAACAGTTTTATCAGTAATTATTTTAAGATGTTCTGTTTGTGTTGCAACAAACAAAAAGAAAATTTAGTAAAGTAAAGCATACTGATTTAATTTCTAATTTTTATTTTATTAGCAAATATTATTGCAAACATGATTAGTAAATATGAGGTGACAATTATTGACATGATTACTTCCCCAACGAAAAAAATGAATAAAATGATTTTTGTAATAAATTTTTAAACAATTAAGTTAACATAAAAACTCACTAAACTTAAGTTAACTAAAAACTCACTAAAAACTAACTTTTTCACTTTACTCTGACTATTTGATGATATGAGACTGTTTTGTGGACGAAATTGTTTTTCTCTGTTTTTCATCTAATCATAAACGGATTAAAATTGTCACCTCAAATTTCAGTTTTTTTTATGCCGTTTTCCTAGTCGTACGATACCGTATGTTTAGCAAAACGTTTTTTAAGCCAATTTACGATTATTTTTTTAACACTCTTATTTTTCAACAGTCAGTTTATGGTTTTGACCATTCTATAAATAAAATTCTGATTCGATTCCATTGTCAAATTGATACTCTCCTTGGTCATTATATTACCTTAGATATAGTTTTTTGTAAGTTAAGTAGTCAGACATTTTTACACTGAAACATTATTTCACTAAGCAAAACTTCTAAGGTAAAAATAATTATTTCTTTTCACATTGAGATGCGGTAGCTCATGGAAAGAGCGATTGGCTTCCAATGAGGTGGTCCAGGTTTAAATTCTAGCGTCGATTAGTCGTATGAGTGCTGCTTTTAGCTCGCAACGACTACAATGAATAAAAAGTTATTTAATGAAGTTTTTTTGTTAAAATAACGGAGTTTGTTTGTTAAAATAACGGAGTTTGTTTGTTAAAATAACAGCACTTATCTGCTTTAAAAAAGCAGGTGACCTTAAATTTATCAGATATTTTTTTACAGTGCACTCATGAAACCAAAAAACGCTTAGAAAAATTGATAAATTATGTCTACTTAGCAGTGTCTTCAATTTTAAGAATAAAGCAACTGAAATGTGTTGTCCTCGACAACGAGGGAAACAGAGTTAACCAATTTCACCACTCGAGCCATTAACAATGAGGAAATCAGGTTATGCAAACATTTTTTGGGGAATATTTGCAGGTACAATTCATGCTTTGAAATTACTTCACATATAGTGCGTGAGAATTACAAACAAATATTCAAAATGCAATGAAAAATTTACTATCATACCGGATCATTTCAACCACTGCCTGACGCATATCACAAATTTATTTCATTGGTAATATTAATGATCAAGTCAATCAACGTTGTAAATTAAATACTGGAAGTAAAGGAGAAATTGTTGCTGCACTAAAAAATTTTTTTCAATCGACATAATCAGTGAATAAGTCTATTCTGTATTTCTCTCGACAAAATGCAACCTGATAACTATGAAAATTTTATTTGAGCTGACAAAACATTTGCATAATACCAAAAAAAATGCACCAACATTGAATGCGGTGACCATGGCTATTATTACAGTGCATTCAGACGCTCTATGTAAATATTGTGTGTTCAAATATTGTGTATCCAAAATCACTAAAATAAACATATTTGCAGCGAAATTTAAAGGAGTAAAATTTTCACCTTATCATATGAACGGAAAGCCACATTAAAATAATGTATATTATTTTTATTCTGATATACGTAGTAATTCCGATATACGTAGTACGTAGTAATTTGTATTCCGATATACGTAATACATATCAGAGCAGAGGCATTGCAGCATGCGCTGTCCACAGCTGGTTTTATTTATCGAAATCTTGAATTTTTTATCTTGAAGCGTGTTTCAGTTCAATTTTCTTAAAAAATTTTATCAGCCCAAGAAAATTCGGAGCTTCACTTCGTATATTTTTAATTTTTGAAAATTCGTCCCTTTTTATCTGATTTTCTTAAAAAATTATCAAAAAAGTTTTGCAAAACATTTCGAGAAAAACAATTTACATAAAATTAACATAATGTCAAAAAAACTAACTGAAAGTATACCTACTCGATTCTTATAAATTACATTATTTTATTTCTTACATTTTCCCAACAGAATCATAGAAAAGTTGATTTCAAAATGCTTGCTGAATTCTTTTATTTTATACTTTCATATTGGAGAATTCGTTAAGTATTTAAAAACAATGAGTGTTATATTTTCTCAAATATTTTCTCATCTTTGTATATATAGTATTGATAGCCAGTATCAGATGTATTTCGTATTACAAAGTCAGATGTATTTGCATTGCAAATAGAGAGGAAAACATATAAATCTAAATATCTGCACTTTGGTTAGTAGAGTTTATAGAACTGATAATTAAAGATACATGTTTTCAATATTAGATTTGCATTTAAAATATCAATTAAATTAAAATATGAATTAAATTAAAATAATAACTAAATAAAAATATCAATTAAATTAATATATCAATTGAATTGAAATATTAATTAAATTAAATTATCAATCAAATTAAAATAACCATTAAATCAAAATATCCATTAAATTAAAATATTCATTAAATTAAAATATCCATTAAATTAAAATATCAAATAAATTTAAATATCAATTAAATTTAATTACGAAACGTAGCAAAAATTTTTAGAAAAGAGTGGAGCTGGAGTGGAGGTCTAAGGAAAATCTGGAGTCGGAGTTGGAGTCAAACATTTTAATTACCATTTCTATAGCTCTGATCCACACAATGGAATAATGCACAAAATCGGCAAATGTAATAAAGCTACAATATTTTATTTTTTATTTAATATTTTTCTTGATACTTTATACCTTTGGATGCACAATAATAAAAGATACACTATTACCACAGTGTTGGTAGTATTACAGTATTACGTATATTAGTAGATTTGATACCTATTAAAAACAATATTACTTACCGTAATACCTGCAATACTATATAATAAAATGAATTAAGCATCATAGGCGTCAATAACACTATGGCGCTTTTTTACAGTTCCACTATACAAATCAGTGCCTTTTCACCATTAACTTTTATTTTTTATCGATAACTTTTTCTTTTTCTACAATTACAGATGATTTTAAGGAACTTAATTTTAAAAAAAAACACATTTGAAAATCACAACTATAAACAAACCAATTAAGTGGCTTTATAAAACTATAGGAATACTAATTTTGTGACGTAGTCTACCAATACTTATACTAAACTTTATCTGACATAACCAATAAAATATAGTTAAATATTAATGAACGTTCAAGAAACTTATAAGCTAGCAAACATCACTGATATAATCTCTTAAATATTCGGGAAAAAAATAGAATCGTTTGCAGTTTCATTTTTATTAGTAGCAAGTTTTAAAACATTGAAAAAAATCATCTTTTAAACGTATCTCCTGAGCGATGGAATATCAACTTTTAAATGATTTTCCTGATCTGGGTAAAAATTATGCTTTTAACAATTGAAAATTAAGAAAAAAACATAAGGCATTTATATAAATACTAGGGGGCTAGGCCCCCTGTTCTCTGACGCTCACCAACCCCGACGATTGCTCTCTGTTTCTAGGTATAAAAGTAATGAAATTATTCAACTAAAAATATATGTACTAAAAAGAACACGTGTGCCTCCACTTCCCACGTCCAAATATTTCCCTTATGATACTATTAAGTGATATAAACTAAACTCAGTGGCGCGACAGCCCGTTGAGGGCCAAGGACTACTGTGCCCATCTCAGTTTTCTTGACCTTGGGCTCTGGGATGCAGGAGCAGATGTTCCGGTTTGGTGGCCAGCCGAACGCGAAAGCCCCAGTGTTTAGTTCCCAAGCATGCTTGGTACTCATTAATCGACCCACTGAAGGGATAAAAGGCTGAGTCAACCTTGCCCGGCCCGAGGATCGATCTCAGGACCTGTGGCACGGAAGCGCGTAGCACTATCACTAAGCCACCGGGCGTCATTAAGTGATATAAGTGAACATAAATCACTTTTCTAAGTAATCATGTTTTGAAATAACATTTAAAATTAAAAGTATATTATTACTCCAAATTTGGTGAGTTAATATTTTTGCTTACCAAACGGGCGAATGTATTTTATATTCAATTTTCGAGTTCATCACTTTATGTATGAAGTTGAAAGTTAAGTTCTAAATCCATTAATGAATCTCTTTAACTGTAATGAATCTCTTTAACTGTAATTCATAATAGTATATTAATGTAATTTGCCCAGAAAAAATAATAATTGTAAAACGTTTAATTACATCAGACACCGATTCAAATAACTTTATCTTCAAATATAACGTAGAATTACATTATAATAAAATTTATATTACGGAAAACAATCCTCCTAAATTCTTAATTCAGAAATCAAACAAAATCAAAAAAGTAATAATAACAGTACAGGTTATTTTAACCTTTAAATTAGGGACACAAAATTATTTACAGGAAAACAATAGCTATATGACTTATATCAATGTTATGAGCACAACTAAACGAATTTGAAAATTAATGCGGGAAAACCGAATGGAAAACTGTGATACCATCATTATATTTTTATATATAGTAAGAAATAGCTCATGGTAGAATTTAAATAAAAGCGATTATTTTAGATATTATATAGAAATGGTTTTCAAAAACGGATATTTAATACACCTATTATAAATAGTAATAAATAATATACCTATTACAAAAATATTTAGAATGTATCTATTATAAATCTGTTATGTGATACTTAAATTGCTTATTTGTATGCTTGAAATTATATTATCAGACATAAAAAAAATAAATCATGCTTGATTACTGGAATTATTTTTTTTTCTCCAACATTTTTATAATTAATCTAAATAATGCTTGGTATAAGAGAGAATATAAAATGCTTATGAACAAAATATCTTTTTATTTTCTATTTTCATTTATCTTTTCATCCACTCATTCTTTAATAATATAATCAAATAATTAATGCGGTTAATAATTTTATTAATTTACAACCTATTTAAAGCTATTTAAAACTTAAGCTTAAGTTTAAAAAAGTAGTTTATCTTACCTTTAAGTAATTCTAAAGAAAGTTACACAATTCAGAGTAAAATTTTTCAACCCTGATTATTACGAATGTGTAAAAAGAAATTCTGTTGTGCAGAACACGTTAATTGTAACACTCACATGTAAAATTGGCAAATTTTAGGGCTATATCTTATAGTTCAATAAAAGAGAAAAATGAAAATATATTTTCACTTCAGAGTGCATAAAGAAAAACTATTTTAAGAAGAAACATTTTTTGGAGGCGCATGCGCGTTAGTAGTTATGCGAAAAAAATTGAGAGAAGCGCACATCGAAACTAAGTACTTAATTATAAACAAGTTGAGAACACAAGAGCAGACATTATGCAAACATCGTGTAATTGCTTCTCTTGATGAAAAACTTTCAGGGATTACAAAAACAAGCAAAAAATATAAATAAATGACAAACTTCTCTTCTGGGGTATGCTTTTACAGTTTAGGCTATTAAATATATTAACATATTTTTATCGTTCAAGTATATTAATCCAGAAAAAAAATTACTAATTATTTTGTATTATGATTGAAATATACAACATAGAGATTGTAATAAAATATAACTTGTTTTTGCAGTTTTTATACACTATTTATAATAAAAATTGAAATATTTTTTTCAATGAGTAAACTAGATCGTGCATTATTAATTTAAATTATTCTACATATAATTTTTTGTTCACGTTGATAAATAAAAGAAAATATGAATCTTCGTTACTAGAAAGCGTTGATTTTTCTTAAGAAGTACTTTATAATTGCAAATATTTCACAATGAATCAATACTTATGCTTATCCGTTTTCCGTAGCCATCATTAGATTTCAGTAGTCAGATCAAATTATGGTATCAAACATGGGCACCCAGGGTGCCAGTATTTTTTTTAAAAGTAAAATACATTTTTACCGGAACATGCTAAAGAACAAAAAATCTGATATAATGTAATTTTTAAAATAATGAATACCGTTAAATCACTGAATCACCCTAATTAAATAAATATTACTGAAACATTTACTGTAAAAAAACTTAACGTAAAAAAGGATTTAACTATAAAATGATTTTACTGATGATGTACCCAAAGTGCCGTCTCTTTATACTGTAATTTGATCAGGGATTTTCACTTTATACATGTTTTATGATTTCAGTGTAATTCATTATAATAAAAGCTAAGTGATAAGCATCTATAATTACTAACTTAGGGTTGACATTTCTCCCGGAGAAAAAAATTAGTAACATGAGTAACTCAATATAAGCAAAAAATGAGGTTAATTTGATAATTAAATGTAAGTAATACATAAACAGGAGGATCAAACTAAATAATCTACTAATATATATTTGCATCATGCGAAAGAGCAACGATAATTTGCTTAAGAGGATATTGAAATAATTTGCAAGAACGAAAAATCATTAAATTGTTTTTCTGCTTAGTTTTTATTTATTTATTTATTTTAGCAACTTAAAACTGTTAACTTATAGAAAATGTGTTTTAGAAGAGTGAAAAAAATAAGCATGACATTTTATAAGATATTTCATAACATATCATATTTTTATAATTTATACATCATATATGAGATATTTTACAATAATAACTCATAAAATATGGATTTATTTATCCTTCATATCCGATTTATTTTGTAATGTTTGGCATATGTTTAAACGACATATGTTAAAAATAGCATATGTACCTACAAATTGGATTTATAAAAAATATATATAAGTATTTTACATCGAAAATTGAATCGAAATTAATGTTCTCAAAGACTTTGAATTGTAAGGTCCAACTTTTTTATTTTACATTCAATGTTATCTTTAGAAACCAAAACGAGGCATTTAGTTTACCAAAATGATCGAATGTTAATAAATGTTTATGAAAGATAAATTTATTACCACATCGCGAGTATTTAGCTAGTTTCAACTTTTCGCCAAACAGCTAAAATTTTCATATACTCAAGTTATTTAGGCAAAATATCATCTTTGCCAATTGCGTTTCTACTCTATTAGAATTTTCATTCTAAAATTGAGGTAAAATAACTGGCAGCAGTCAGTTCATCCAATTAACAGTAAAGTTTAAGGTAAAGAACTTTTTTTCCTTTACGGTTTTGAAAACGTTTCCAAGTAGTATGGTTAGAAAACCATAAATACAAAACTATACGGGTTTTAACCATTTACGACTAGCATGGTTTCAAAACCCTACTGGACATTGGGGATAGCTTAGAACTTTATGGTGCGGCCATCTATGCGTGAATTAAAGCATTGTATTCTAATTGCCCAGGGTCATAAATTAAGGAGAGCAGGACAACGGATTTCCTTCATAAATTAATGGGAATGGAGGAAATATTGTAGAGCCAATGATGGGACTCGAACCTCAGTTCTGTCAGTCATGAAATTGATAGATTAGCCCTCTCGGCTATATTTAATATAGAATTTTGGATAATCTGGATAATATTTTATCACATTCCTGATATTATTTAATAATTTTTGACGTGAAAAAATTGATTTTTATAATAATTTTTAATAATTTTTTAATGTTGAGGTAGACTAATATTTTTTACAGTGCATGTAGTCTGTTTTTATTTTACTTTTTCACTAATATAGTTTGGTTTATTTATTAATTTATTTTGTGTTCTTTTGTTTACATACAACACATATTTTTAAGAGCATTAAAATCTATTTAATGGCTTCATTGCAAAAACATTTCGCTTAAAAAAACAAGCACATTTTTGGTATTATATTCATACTCATTCTTTCAAATAATTATTTTATTGTCAATTTTATATAATTTTTTGCTCTATAACTACTGTTTTGTACTTTAAAATGTTTTTTGTTTTCTCAATTCTAAACATGTTGGCAACTGTACACCAAATGGTTTTACTGCGTACTATAAACTCATTAAGTAAAGTCAGTAAAGTGAGAACAATTGAAATTTTGTAATTGGAAAAGAAAATAGGCTAAGCTCACTCTCTAGAAAAAAGCTGCTGACAACCGGAGAAAAAATACTCAGAATCTTTTGTTGTCACCATAGTGAGTGGTTCATCAATTCATCTTTGAAGAAAGCAAAGTATCTTTTTTTAGCAGTGTTAAGAATTTATACCCATGGATTAGTGAAAAAGTAATAAAAAATCGTGGAATCTCATGCATTGTCTGAAGTCACAGGTTTTTAAGTGACGAGAAAGTTTATTTTTAAATTCACTTAATGTTGCGCTCACTTATTTGCCATTGAAATTTCACCAAATACATATTTTTCTTTGAATTTTTTTTTCTTGAAATTGAAAGAAACAACATAATAGTCATGATTTTTATTTTGTAAAGTAAGTCTCTGATAAGTCTTAGTGCAGTATTTATATCTTAAGTAAGCGAAGAAAAAAAGGATAGCTTCTAATAAATTTTTGCATAAAAGTTTAAGAAGTATTATAAACTTGTAATAATGGATGCTAAGCATTATAAAAAAAGATAAATGGGCAAAATATTCTCGTTATAAAGATAAGAGGACGAAAACAAACGACAGCATTCCCTCATGGTATATTTTCAATATTTTTTATGGGAAACTTTTTGTTCTAAAATAACCTCAAGAGTCTTAAAATCATTGATTGTGGTCAATGTCTATATTATATATGCAATAAGATTTAAATAAATCTTGAAAATCGGCGTCTAATCTTTAAAAAGTAGCATCAACAGTTTAAAAAACTTTTAAAAAAGGAGAAAACTTTTGTTGGTTTTAATCGACAAACGAAAAAAATTATTCTAAAGTTTATAAGGAAGAGATTTAGAATTAAATTCTTTTGAAAATAATGTACAGTGTTAAACATTATTGTTATCAGAAATATGGTGTACCATCCTATACTGACAGATAGTTTACAACATTCGTGCAGAAATACTCCAGCTGATTTTCAAGAAAATAATTAGTTTGAATCAAATTCTCAGGTGTAATAGAGAACGTTTCCCTTCAATCTGAGCAATTTATGCAAAAAAAAGGAAGAGATAATTAAAACTATAAAAAAAAAATTATAAAAAATAATTAAATGCAACAACTTTACAATACTCTTATATCTCATCAAAGTTGCGTTGTTTAGAATAAAATCCATCGATATACACCAATTTTGAAAATGCGCTTTTCTTTTCATTTTTTTCTTTCTTCTTAATATTTTTTTTAGGTTTCTTGCCCTCAACTGAATACAAATAACCATGAAAATATCAATGAAACGCATGTTTTATGCGTGTTTGAAAACCACATATCGCTGCAAAACCTTAAAAGTTTCTAATTCAGTCTCGTTTTCAATTAATAAAGTTTCTTCCCTTTTTTTTCTTCTTTACTACGAAGTAACTTGAGAAAACAGTATTCCCAATAATTCAGGGAAGGAAGAAAGGAAAAAAGTAATCTGACGTCATAGAAAAAAAAAAGATTTAGTCATTAATAAGTAATTTGCTTGCAGTTTTTTTTAATTTCATCTATTTATTATTATGTCTTTTAGTTAGCTTTTGAGTCAAAATATTCAGTGTTATCATTATTAAAATGGTTCATTTTTACAGGTCAATTTTCTGCAGTCCTAGTCTTATAACATCAAAATAATTTCTAATATAGGTAGTTCACATATATTTTACTCTTAATTTCCGTTCTGTTTGAATTAAGAATAATAAATTTTTTTAGCAAAACCAAACAACTCCAATACCAGCCTATTCCGAAATAAAAAAATTTATATCCTTCTATCTTAATGTAACCCTACCTCCTTATATTTCATTTAAAACACACTGTCTTATTGTGTCTTAAGACAATATGTTTTTATCCCTACCTCGTTTTAGTTCAGTGTTGCAGAAAATTAGTTTTCCCTGAAAAGTTAATATTTTGCAGATAGTCGACATTGTAACTAAACGACACAGTTGTAATTCATGGAAATCCTCAAATTATTTCCCAGTTGTTTTCAATTACAGTAATTTAAATGTTTATGATAGATAATAGAAGAGCATATATTGAAACAAAGTAAAGAACATCAACCTACACACGTATTTAGTATTCGTACAATTTTTACAAAACAAGAATTTCTAGAATTTACCGACATTCTGAAAAACGTGAACCAGACAGACATGACATAAAGACATGTGTCTATCAGGAACTGGTCAGTTGCGAGATCAACTGAGTGGCGAGTTAAACTTTTATGAAAAAAAATAACGTTTTAAAAAAAGGTTAAATATCTCTTATCTTCAACTCATAAACTATTTCAGAATAAATGGAATGGGAAAAATAAACATTAAACCAATTCAACTTAAGATTTATTAGTACTTAAGTTTATTTTATAAAAATATGTAGATCATTATCAAAAAAGGGTTAAATCATCATTTTGTAACGTTTTTATTTCTATGGATCAGAGCTTTTTGTTAAATAAAGCTTCAAATAATTACTTCGTTTATTAATCTCAACCTGGGAATTCATCTACTAGATATTGCAATGGTTCCTTCCTCTTCACGAAAATAAGAACCTGTGATTAACTGGCTTCGAAAACAATATTATATAAGTATAACAATATTATATTCATAAGCAATATTATATATCAAACAATATTGTTTTATTAAACAAAATGTTTTTTTCTAATGCCTACCTGGAGAATGACCTAGGTCATACAGGTATCTGAAGTCCATATCAGGTGGGTTACCGTTGCTCCCACAGTAAGACAGATAGTACAGAGAAAGAAAGAACATCCATGCCTTGCCCGGGTTTCGAACGCAGAACCTTTCAGATGCAAGGGCAGTTCCCTAACCCCTACACAGGCCGGTCGGCTTTATTAAGCAATATTAATTTATTGTAAAAATATTATTTTATCAAAAATAATATTATATTTATTCATGGGAAAATATACTATACACGTTAAGATTTTGAGTTGCATTGAATCCACTATTGTTTCTACGAAAAAAAAAATTCAAATTACAAGCAGAAAAGTTACCACAGGTAAAAATAACAACTCTTAAAAAAATTTGATACTAATGTTAGTGTCTTTTCAAACGTGAAAACAAATATTAATCTAACGCAATTTGCTAACGAAAACACATTTTCGAATTCAAATTTTTATGAAGAAAGCATAATATATTATGAATGGTGATTTCTCTCTTGAAATAAACATACTGACATAACTTCATTTAGAGCTAATGTTGTTGACTTATGAAGTCATGAATTTGAAATATACTACCTGATGAGATATAGGTCTAATTAGTTTAAATACTCTCTGCGGATGAGCATACCTCATACAATTATAGGTCACAGAAGCCTTGAGCATATAATATTTATTTCTGCTATTTTTTTTTATACATGTCATATTAGTGAAACAAAACGAAATATTTCAAAATGCAAAAAAAACATTTTGGCTAATTATTACTATATACTCCTTAGATAAATTAGTGTCTCAAGCTCGAAAAATAAAGTATTAACTCTATTTATCTAATTTATTATTATTATCAGTTTTGTGATATGCCATTTAAATTGTTGACAATGAATTACAATTTTTTTAAACACACCACTTCTGTTTAATTTGTAGAAAATTTATTTCATTTTTCGTCCTTAAATCAAAAGTGATATCTAATTCCCCACTATATAAATAAATATCAGCACTTTATAAGTTGATTGCTTGAAAAACTACATAATTTTTCAACTTATAGAAACTGAAATTTAAAATTAAAACTCATGTCTTTGTTTATACCTACATGGTCAGAAAATAAAAACTGATGCAACTCTTTCAAGAGTAAAATATATTTTTTGTAAAAATGTAATTGATGTTGAAATTGCTTTTACCTAAAAATAAACTAATTAACAGTTTCATCATAATATATCTGTAATTCAACAGCATTACTTTGAAATTTGGGTCTTAAAATTTGCGTAAATTTAACATTTGACGTTTGTTATATTAAGGAAGAGACTGTGAAATATTTTTTTCTAAATTTTTACGTTAAAAAAAACGTTATAAATATTCAATTGTAGTATCCATTAGCATCTATATATTTAAGAAATTAACCAAGAAAGTAAATGTTCCTACATTCACACATTAAATAATTTATCTTCTCCCACCACAGAAGAAAGACTACAAGCGAATGCGTTTATTTTAGGAAGAAAGAAATCTGCTCATTATTGCACCCCGCAATCTTCAGCATTCACAGTAAATGTGTTTGGTTGCTGTAAATGTCACTGAAGCAGCATTTTTTTTACAACTCAGGTGTACCAAAATAAGCCGAAAGATTTTTCTGTTCTCCATAAAAACTAAATGCATTTTACTACAATACTTTATTACAAACGTTTGTGAAATGGTTTTAAAAATTTTGATGTTTATTACTGTATTAGTCTTAAATTAAAATATAAATTAAGACATTTTATTAGTTTTAAATTAAAATATAAATTAAAACAATTTATTAGTTTTAAATTAAAATATAAATGAAGAAATTTTATTCGTTTTAAATCAAAATATAAATTAAGAAACTAATTAGTCTTAAATTAAAATATTACAAAATTGGAAAGAAAAACTTCTGAAAATTACTTTACGCATTTTCACTCAGACGCGTAGCCAAGATAGGCAAATAGCTTTTTAAACGGTTTGTGCTCAACTTTTTTATTAGGAAAATAGTTAAAGTTTTTTTTAATAAAATGTCAACTAAATTAATAGCATTTAATTCAAACTAATTTTCGCCTCAGTTAAGAAGTTAAGGTCAAATTTGGTTTGATAATTTTTAAACTGAATGCATTATTTTAAACTGTTACTTTATTTATTTCATAATCAAATTAAAGGTCTTCTGTGTGTCGTTTAAAACAATTTTAAATTTACGAAATTTAAAAAATATTGTTTCATATTTCTGTTTTCTTGGCTTATTCCTGTTTTCTCGCAAACTAGAACAAAAGTTTTATTTATTAAATATTTAGTGTAGTTACCTTTTATAATAAATGTTAAATTTGCTTCTTAATTATTTTATTTTAAATAGTGTGTTATATTAAATACGAGAAAATTGTTATTAACCAAATTACCGTCTTTAGTTTTGAGAATTGAGCTAAGTTCCGATATGTTTATGCAGATGTAACTTTCTTAATAGAAAACATCTTAAGCATCAATATATATTTTAAGTAAAAGAAAAATATATGTACTATATGTATACTAATATGTATGTCAAACTTCGACAATCTCTTTTATAGAAAAAGCTTCTTTGGTTATACTAGGCAAAAATAAAATAAATAAATTAGTAAATTATATTTAGAGTAATTAAAAAATTTTATACCACTCTGATTCAAGAAATTTGGTGCAGGAATGTGTCTCTTTAGTTTAATAAAACAAAATATTATAAAAACAAACTTCATAGTTAACTATTATTTCTCTTAGAAAATTCAAAATGTGCTGTATAGTTTGGAAACTCTTTGTAAATTAATTTGTCTTAATATCAAACGACTCTTTCTTTAATTTCTAGGATTGATTATTCGAAAGAGATCATTAGCATAACGTTTATAAAACCATTAATTAATATCCGATTTCCTTTACATAATTTTCTTCTTAATCTTTAATTTACTGCAAGAAATATAAAGTGGGTGTAAGGGTACAGCGCTTCGAAAAATAAACAGAAATAAATATAATTTGAAACTTGATATGATGCTTTTAAAAGCATTTTAATAAACTATATCAATAAATGATGCTCTTAGATGAAATTGTGAAATTACAGAAATAAGAATATCAGTTTAAAAAGGTTAAATCATATGAAACTAATTGTTTTGGGATTGGGTATATACAACAATGACTTTTTAAAGTATAATTTTGTCTCTTGTTAATTATCTTATTGATTCTTCTATTGTAATTTGAAGATTGAACTATATTGCTGGTGAATTTCTTTCTAAGACTAACTTTTCAAGTATTTTAAATCAACTTTTAAAAAGTCGAAACTCGCAAGAGAAGAAAATTTTTCAATTTCGATATTATGCTATTCACTGTTTGAAATTTCTCCAGAAAAATGATTGAATAAGAATTTACTTAACTGTTATTTTGCCATTTCTAAACAAAACAGTCAAATAACCCTAAATAAAACGGTATTGTGAAAAACCGTTTATTAAATATTTTCACCTAATACGGTTCAGCAACCAGAATTTTCTCTCAACAACTAGGTCCACCTAATGAAGCCATTTAGTGCCTTGCAGCTCGGAACATAATATAGTGAGATGAATAATGTGTCAATTTTATGAAAGATAGAATGGGTGTTCGATTACCACCGTTGACACCACAATTTTTCCTTTATTCCCTTCAATACATGAAGAGTTTCCAGTTGCATGCACTCTCTAACTTGTGAGCCTGAAGAATGCGATGCCCACATTCGCGCGTAGATGGCAGCACAATAAAGCTGATTAATAAAAAGAGTCTGGTATTTCCCATCTCTCACGATGGGTGAAAGAAAGAATACACTAATTAAATCACGTTTAACGATTCATTAGGTAAAACACAACTCAACCACAACCCACCAGTTCTCATTACTTAACGGAAATCCTAGCTTCAGCGTCCAGATAAATTTCTATTTTATGCTTTTGAAGCAATGCAAATTGGAAATGGTTCAAAATCCGTATAGTTTTCGTTGTTTTTGTTGTCATCGTTGTTTTTTTTTTTAAGCTTACTATTGTAAATGGTTTCAAAACAGCTAAGATAAAAAAAAAAAAATGTTCCTCGCCGTAAACTTTACGATTAATAGGATGGATAAACTGTAGCCTGGTATTTTACGGTGATTTTAGAATGAAAATTCCTATAAGGTCTCCTAAGAAAAGTGAGTTTTAAAAGATTGGATTAACTCTCTCGTTTGAAGGATATTTTACAAATACTTCGACAGTAAATTAAATAACTGATCAAATGCAATTTTTTTTTATCTAAACTACTGCACTTTTAGATTCTGACTAATTTGTAGAAAATTTAAATACCTTTTTTTATTTTATGAATCATTTAAGTGATTATTTATATCGATCTTGAAATTAAGAAAGATATTATTTTTATTAGTTTAACAATTATAATGTTATTTTTAAATTACATGTTTTCGATGTAAACTCTTGGGTAAACAGTGTATATTATTTGCTTTTGCCGCTCAAACAAAACACGGAATCAAAAATTTGTAGTACTTCAATTTTTACATTAATATTTACTGTAAAATTACTGAAACCCTGATATTATATTAATATTACTCTAAAAATTACGGTATAAAATTTATTGGTGAGATGGACTTCACGAAATAATGGATTTTATACATGTTACATCCACATAGTGACAATAATTCTTATCCCAATTTGATTCTCATTTTTTTACAGTGTAAGTGATATTTATTTAATATGAATAATTTAAGTCAGTTTTGACAGAAAAGTTACAATTATAAACTTATCTATTTTAAAACAATAAATCAAGTTTCTATTGAAGATAAATTAAATACCCTTCCAGAAAAATTTAATTAAACTAAGTAGTTGAAAATGTAAACTCACTAATTTTCTTATTGTTGTTTTGTTTATTGTTGAAAAGTTAATACAAAAAACATATATTTTATTTTTTACTAAACTTGTGAATTTCAATTTCCTAAAAATAATGTAATTTTTTTATTTTCCTGTATTTTACGGCCACAAATATGAGATATATTAATATGAAAGTAAGTGAAGCAAAAACAAATTTACGTATATTTCTTTTAATAATTATTTTAAAATTAATTTACACTTTTTCAGAGAACAATTTACAATCACAAGAAGCTTTTTTGAAGAAATATCTCCCAATCAGAAAGATGGATTCAATAAAGTCTGTCATTTGCACCAACGAAATGCCAAGCCAGATGCCGATAAAACCTCCAATATAGCTGAATGCCTCGACATCCTAGATGGATAAAATATTTTACATATTAGCACACTCAAATTTTTTCTAATTGCTAGAAAAATTGGTTCGTGCGCTGTTAGAAATTTCTGGTTAAATAACAATTTATTTAATCGGTATTTTACCATATTCAACCAAAACAGTCAAATACCCATAAATAAGATGCTATTCAAACTGTTAACAGTAAAAAAAGCGGTTTATTAACTTCTCTCACTTTACGGTTAAGCAACCGGAATTAAATCGTACCAGCTGGGACCACCTGATGAAGCCAGTTAGTTCCTTGTAGCTGGGTACATACTATAGCCGAAATGGCTAATATTATTTCCATTCCCTTCAACACGCGAAGGATTTCAAGAGTTCTGTACTACCCAATTTGTGTCTTTGGACAATTAGAATACGTTACTCTCAGTCACGCATAGATGGCAGCACCATAAATCTGTCTAACACAAAAAAGTCCAGTATTTCTCATCTCTAATGATAGACTCGATAAATTACGTATACGACTATTCGATAAAGCACAACACGACCATAACATAACTCCAATGCTCATTACCTGACGAAAAACCTAGCTGCAATGTTCCGTTAAATTTCTTTCTTTATTATGGTTTTAAAACCATGCTTGTTTTTAAATGGTTAAAAACTATATAGTTTTGTATTCATAGTTTTTTTTTACCATACTAGCTGTGAATGGTTTAAAAACTGTAAAGATTTAAAAAAAAAACATTCTTTACCGTAAAGGTTACTGTTAAATGGATAGACAGCCTGTTTATGGTTATTTTACAGTAATTTTAGAATGAAAATTTTGGCAGTTCGGGCTGGAGAGAATGTTCTGCAAAATTCAGAGAAAAAGGAAAACACATTTGTATCATTATTTGTGTAATGTTGAAAAGGTGAGAATTGCAATGTTGAAAAATGCTGATGCAGAAAAAGGACAGTTCTTGAGTTAAGGAATTAAAAATCATGGTAATTATGTTTGTTGAAGTATTTAGAGGAAGGCAGTATAAGTAAACTATTTATCCTGAAGATGATGATTAACATTATCTGATGAAGAACTAGTTGTTCATGGAAAAAAGTGCTTGAAGAAAATTGTTAAGGAATCCTTGTAGAAAATCATTATTATCCATTTGTTCAATTACTCGATTCTCCAGGGTAATGAAGATAAACTACATTAGTTAAGAAAAAAATATGATTCGGGTAAGTTGGGAATTGGACCATGTCTAAGAGGTCGTGAGTTTGATCCCAGCCACCCTAAGACTCCCCTTGTGGTAAATGTTGATTGGCGTATGTTAAATCTGTCTGGCAACAGAGTCCCCTAAGGAAACCCCCTACAAATCTATACCTATGAGGGTACTGAATTGGAGATTGATTTTTCTTTGGTCCAGGTCAAAATAACGATCTGTGGATGTCTGAATGAGTTCACTCCTTATAACGGGCTGTGACGTGTGTGTTTGACTGAAGTCGTGTTCATGGCTATAGATGGCCCCGCTAAAAAACAAGAGACGCACTCTCTGCCTTAAGTTCGCTTGAGTACGTAATTAATTACTTTTTCTTTATTCGTTAAAAAAATTTTATCGATCGAATTTTATCGATGAAAAAAAATTGAGAAATGAATAAAGTCAAATTTTAAATTTAATGAAGTATGAGATCTCCAGATTATTGAAAAGGTTTCAAATCGCTCCCGTTCTAAACTAGACAAATATTTGATAATAAATAACTTTTAGTTACAAGCTAATGGGAATTTTTTAATATTTTTAACTAGCAATTATTTTTTTAAACCTTTAAAGGTTAAAGTAATTGTTTTAATGAAAATAAAGTAGAAGTATGAATTATGCAGGACTGGGCAATCGACTAACGTTTTTTTTTTGTTAATTTTTTTTTTTACTTTTCTTACCTGATATTTCGCACTGTATTCATAGCGCAAAATTTCACGATCATCCACTTCCACGTCTACGATTATTTGACGGCTAAAAAGTAAATCAATGGTTTAAATCATTTTCAATTTTAAAATGATCCTATTAATTAAAACAATGCAATACTCACGAAAGTCCATCTGAAAAGTTTTCAGTGTGTTGAAAAAGCTAAAAATAAATAAATGGCGATAAAAAGATACGCATATTTTTATTAATTTCTTACATTTAATAATGGTATTCTATAAATTTCAAAGCATACAGCTTTTAAATATATAATCACAACTTCTTATTTCAATTAACAAGACTGAACTATTAAAATGACTGCGTCAATTGGTTAAAGTGTAATCAATAATGATTAGGATTGCGAGTTTGTAATGGTAAAGAAGGACCAAAATTCGCAAAAAAATTCACGATACGAAATGTCGAAAAAAAAATAGTTAAAAAAATAAACAATCTGCACTTAAGGATATAGATATGGTTTAGAAAATATAAAAACATAAAAAAAGAGATCACAAAATTATTCGCTTTAATTTGATCCAATATTAATATTTTTTAGTGGTAGAGCTGATTTGGTACAAAATATTGTGCATTGTTAAAAGGTTTACGTTTATCAATTAACACATTAGAAATATTTCACTAGGTGTAACATTTTCCCCTAACTTTAACGGCAAAACTATGCAAAATTTTTCTATTTCTATAATTCTTAAACAATCTTTCAGGGCAAACGCTTTTTGTAGACACTGTAAAAAAATGAATTTATTTCCAGATGTCCAACATCACTATTCCTTATGCACCATCGCTAACATAAGAAAAAGAATGAGACAAATTCACAGAACATAATCATAAAGTTGGCTTCAGGTTCAAGCAAAGTGTTAGATTGAAAACCCATTCCGTGGAGGTTCTTTAAATTCCAAAAAAGTGTAAAGTAAAAAAAAAAAAAATCTAGTTTTATTTTTACCCTAACTAATAAATATCCCTAGCAACGAAATAACTTGGATTCTCATTGGGAAAATATTCATGAATTTTGTCTCAATAATTGTTCAAAGGGCCATTATTTTCTAATATTGACCATATATAGAATTTTCCTCTTCAGCCGATATTTTATTCAGCCGATATATGTATATGCTGTTGTTGTTGCTAATCTCGGAATCGTCTAGCAGCGCTAGACGACTCCCATGAATCCGAACATCTCCAAAAAGTCCATAAAAAGACTGGAGTCTCGCAGGACCTCATCTTTACCGAACCCCAAACAAGTCAGAATATGAGCGAGGGATGCCATGTCTGTCGAGCATCAATGACATTCAGGATAAGTTGTTTGGCCCCGGTTGAAAGTAAGGGATCTAGTGTGGCCACTCAAGAAGCGTGAAAAGGCAGTTTGATGGGCTCTCGGTCTAAGATTGAAAGATTCTCCCCGTTTTTTTTTTTTTTTTGCAAAATGCCAAGAGTGGTTGGGAGGAGTTCTTATGGTCTTGTTAAATTTCATTCTTGCCAGGGAAGAAATTTCACTAAAGGTAAGCTTCTTACAATGATCAGTGTCTTATTCGGCAGCGGATTTGGCCAGGAAGTTAGCCCTCTCATTCCCATGCATCAACCCCAACATGTGAGGGAATCCACTGAAAGTGTATGGAATGGGATATATGTATATAAATCTAGACATTCCGATATTGATCACTCGTTGCATGTTCTTATACGACCCATATTGAGCCAATTTTGATCCCAACTGGGGCCAAGGTAAAATTGTTTCCAGGGATATGAGGGGAAGTTAAACGTCTATACAGATAGAATAACAGTATTGTCTACCGAATCAAAAATTAATTTCCTGGCAAGTTTTCATCTTTCATTGCGATAGCTTTAAAAAATGCGAATATTAATCGAACGGTTGAACTAATACTGCGAGTGACCGTATAATAATCTCAAACAAAGTCAAATCAGAACTCAAAGAACTTATCAAAAACAAGATTTGGGTTAGTTCATAAAGATTTTTACATTGTATAGATCCACTGAATGATCAAGAACATCTTCAAATGAAGAGGTAGAGGAAGTAGGTAGAATTAATATATTAAATAAATCAAAACTTGTTACCTCATCATATGGAATTTTCCGGGATCGAACATCAATGGTGTAAATAATTTTTCTGAAAATATATATTACATTAATAACAAAACTCAAAAAATAATAAAACAAAATAAGGACGTCTTAACTAAAATTTCGTTTTCAACTTTTAACTTAACTTTTAAATTTTATCAAAAATAAAAAAAATAGCTAAAGTGATTAGCTAATTTAAACTTTTAATGTCAGCATGAATATACAAGGACAGACGAGATAAGTTTGATGATATGATTTATATATAGAGATTAAATGGGAAAACGATTACGTAGATTTTTTACAAGAATGGCGATTGGATCGCCATCTTGTGCATTTTGAGGACTACAAAGTTTCCTCAGATTAACAACGTGTTAACCCCTTAACGATGGTTAATTTTCAAGAAAACGGTCATAAAAGTGCCTATTTTTTTGCTTTTGTATTTGTATTACGTATTTGATAAGTGCTGACATCTAGCTTAAAATAAACTATCTACAATTACCTTAAAAATATCCTGGTACTGCCATCTGGTGCGTAAAATGAGAGTTTAAATATTTTCCGGGTGAAAGAAATGAATTAATTTTAGTCTTATTGGCGCCTTACTACTGAACACTACAGCCCGCCAATATCACGGGAGCGATAAATAGAGGGCGAAACCTCCCCCCCCCCTTTATTTTCACTATAGCGAGAAGGAAGGGGTTAAACTGGTTTTCCTAGATAGTTGTTGCACACTACCTTTTGAAAAACGATTGCGGTCCATGCGTAGACTAAGAAAAAAATTCGCAACGAAGACAATGAGAAAATTACTGAGGAAGTAATGATTGAAGAGGAATTTTGAATAAAAAAGGGTTCTTTTCCAAACTGATTTTAAAAATGTATTTTTTTAACGTCAAAAATTATAAACTTTGTTTTGAAATTTATAGGGGAAGTAAATAAATACTTGTGACATTCGTGAGTATTTTTATTTTTAGAATTTCGACCGAATGCTTTTGCTACAGAAAATTCCCAAACCTTCAAATTAACTTTTCTAACAACCAGCTTTCATGGACGTAAAACTTTTTTTCCTCTAGCTTTACATATGACGGAGGCATACTTAAGTTAGCAATTTATACTCAAATTAAACTGCAAACTGGAAGTCTACTTGCAGTATCTCTTAACAATTTGCATTTTCTCAAGCTTATTGAAAACATTGTGAATATTTCTTTAATTTGATATTTTGAAATGAAATAAATCTAATGAAATGAGCTTAAGTGTTTTGAATTAATTAAAAAATCTAGTAATTGACATATATTTTTAAAATAAGCTGCATTTAAGTAAAAAAGTATAAAATGATTTTGCTTGTAGTTGAAAATATATTTTTGTTCCTTTAAAACATCACTCATTGAACGTTATCGCCTTATGAAAAAGTTTTATTAGTACAAAGCATCACTGTTTTTTTTAAAAAAAGTACAATTTAAAATTATTGCTTTTGAATAAAAATAAATGGTAAGTATGCATTTCAGAAAATTTTTTCACCTCATTTAGAGGGTTTAAAATAATGATGATAAAGATGTTTTGGGCCTTTAAATAGTTAATGTGACAATTTGAAGCTTTGATCTACAAGCATTTATTTCAAACTGAAAAGAAAAATCATATATTTTTACATGCTAAAAAAATTATGCAATGGATATTTTCTAATCGAGGAAAAGACTAACAGTGTAATATATAATGTTGCAAAGATATAAACAATTCATGCATGAAGTATGAATGCACAAATTGTCAGAAATGTTTAGATAAGATATCAAAAATGCTTTGATGATTACTAAATGAAATAAAATAAAATATATTAGATTATTCCTAATGAATAAGCATGATAGGTGATTACATATTTCTTAATTAACTCAAATGGTTCGGTGGGAATACGTAAAATAAGTGAAATACGATTAGAAGTTCAAATTTTTATTCGCCTTTCAGACTGAATAACGCTTTCAGTTGTGGTTTACTTTCAAAAAGCATTTTTACCTTTGATGTAACAAAAATCTCTTACGCAAACTTATGTTGAAAAGTAAAAGAACAAAACATAAATTGTTAAAACTGATAATTTTTTGTTCGAATTTGTTCTGAATTAAAACTATTTCATGATCAAAACTTGTTTTACCATTTTGTCCAATCGAAATGAATTACTTTTATTATTAGCTGAGTTTCAAACAACTTCCCATTGCAACAACCATCGCATGAAGCTTCCCAATATACCCTTGGACGGTTGTACTCTCTTTTTTCCAGGGTAGTTACAATATCCGGCTACCGTCCGGCTGAGGTACTAGTTGATCATCGCGGGCACCGTGCAAATTTCTCGCTCTTTCACTACATTGATGACCACGAGCAACGAAAACACTCCTCCGCAGAGAACAACACTACACTAATTCTTGTCATCTGTAGTTCACTTTGACTTGATAAAATAAGTAGCCAAAGCTAAAAGTCAGTCGACTTCAGAAGGAATGGATTGTAGTAAATGCACACCGAAGAGCCATTACGTTATGACCACCTTGCTAATAACATGTAGGACCTCCTTTAGCCCTCAAAACTGCTAGCAACCGCCGAGTTATTGCTTCCACGAGGTGCTGATAGGTAGTCTGAGGTATCTGGTACCAAGAGCTCACCAACTGATCCTGAAATTCCCTCACATTGCGAGGAGGTAGCGTAGCAGCACGAATTTGGTTTTCCAAGTAAGACCACAAATGCTTTATTGGATTAAGGTCAGGTGAATTTGGGGGCCAAGACATGACTTGAAAGTCACTGGAATGTTCCTCGAACCAATCCATGACGAATCAACCCTTATGACAAGGAGCATTATCTTGTTGGTAAACACCATCCCTCGAAAGAAAAACTGTTGCCATGAATGGGTGAACCTGGTCTGCAATTATGTTCAAGTAGCTTACAGACTTCAGGGACTGTTCTATGAGGATTATGGGTCCTAATGTGCCCCATGAAAAAATTGTTCCTGGGCGAGAAACCATGAAAACCTGGGCGAGCCCATTGTTATAGATCGAGGGTGGTCATAATGTAATGGATCTTCGGTGTATATTTCACAAGTAAAAATTTACGGGCTGATCTTTATGGTCGTGATTACTTTACGGGTATAATTTCATTTTTACTGTCAGTGAAGGAAATTTTTGCTAGTCATTGATAGAAATCTAGCAACGAATATTGCTGGGATCGTAAAAATGAAAGCAATTTTGTGTCATTATTATGAAGAAAAATAGGATACCATGGAGAGGACACATGGAGATCATGGTGAGATTAAATACCCATACTTACAAACACTCTTCTTTGCACGCATTTACGCACTTCGGCACTTTATCGTTTTCATCATTGCACACGATACCCAACTTAGGAAGAACGCCTGGAAAAAAAATATATGCTTTTACCATGGAAATTTTAAAAATTAAACACGATTTGTCATAAAAAAATGTTTTACAGTGAAAGAGCTTGGTGAAGGATAACGGTAAGCAACATTTTAGTAAATTTATGTAAATTGAACTTACTGTAAAAAAGAGGTTTCTAAAATTAAGCAAAAATGTGCCAAAATAGCTCTGAAACAAATATTAATCGAATTTGAAAACCCCATGTATTCAAAATTGAAACCCCATATACTCATTTTTGAGCAAAATACCTGTGGAAGTAGAAATTTGTGAGAGATGTTCGTTGGTTGACGGTTGGATTCGAACCTAAAATCTTCGGGTTCGAAGTAGCACTATAGCAGTACACCACAGTCCATGATGCTTCATATAGCCGCCGCCGCAATGACATACTAATTTTCAATTTCATTGGTGCAAAGGGTTGCAATTTGGAAAATATCCCATAGCTTAGTTAGGAGATTCATTTCACTCTTTGCTTATTTCGCTATATTTTAAAAACTTTTAAAAGAATGGAATGTATGTCTTGGTGTATTATTTCAAACTATAACGGTTTTTCCTAACTCTCCCTGAACTGTGGTGTACAGCTCTGGTTATATTTTGTTTAATTTAAGATTTTAAATGGTTTATTTTTATTATTGAGGTTTAGTGTATTATTCTAGTTTTTATAAATTGTTTTTTACCTTCGGAACATACACTTTTAGCTTCTGAAGGATAAGTGAAAGCGACGAATGTGCAATTGAAGCACTGTGAAATGAAATCCACTACACATTTTTGAATGCACATCTGAAATAAAAAGAAAAATATTACGCAAAAGAAGTAGAAGATGTTTAATCGAATTAAAATTACTTTTTTTTATTAGTTCAAAAATTTTATAATAATTATTTTAATATTTTAGAGATGTAAATTAAATCAAATGACCCCAACTAAAAAGAATACTAAACAAGTATTCCTGTTATTATTTAAAATACCATCAAAAATATATTTTCTTTTTTAATTTTCTCTGGGTCTTAATTTTTTTAATTATAGCGTTTATAATCATGTAAGCATTTCTTTCAAGACCAGGTGGTCATTTTATTCCTTAAAATTAATTATGAATGGGATTCAAAATTTTTTTATCTTTTTCGCTTGCTCACTTCTTTCTATTTCTCCGATTTTAAATTACTAACTGACTCACCTGGCTATCTCTATTTTTTCATATTTCCATTGAGTTTTTTTTGCCTTTTTTTATTTCTATTTTTCCTCACTTAATTTTCTTTGCTTTCCTTTTTACTTTTCTTTAATAAAATTATAAACCTATTTGAAAAATAAAATAAAAACTCAATGTTTAAATATGATTCAAGAAATCATGTATGAAAATTTTTAAAGAAACATGAAGCTTTTGTCTATTTTTTAATATTGAGAAACTTGTTTTATGTTAGATGTTTTTCGCTGCTGTTTTTGATCCAGGTTTTTCCCGCAGTTCTAATACTACTTACAATTTAGTAATTGTAGTAAGTTTAAATGATATATTTTTGCGTGAGAATGTTGTTTGAATCAAAAGTTCTACGACCCCACATTTAATTTGTCACTATTACTAGAATAGAAAATTTTCTACAGTCATATGTCACCTCCTAATATCATAGCTTAAATATTATTTAAAAAAAATATATTCATAAAATTACATATATTTTCTTAATAGATATAATTTTAAATTAATCTTAAATGCATTTAGAAAAAAAAATTAAAATAAAATAACTGAAAAAATAATTTATACACTTTTTCAAGTGTTTTAATTTTTCTTAAAATTATGTTTCTAGCCAATACTGCACCCTATGTAGCAAAAAATATATATATATATTATTTATATAATTGTAGTTTCAATTTTCGTGAAAGCAGAGCAACTTAAGCATTAAAAATTAGCATATGTTTCCGGCTGCCAGTCTAGCCCTTATCTTTGAGTCTAGCCTTTACCTTTGGGTTTTTCAGTGATAATTGAGCCAAGATATTTGAATTCTATCACCCTTTCAAAACCAAGTTCAGTATTTACTACATTCGTGGTTGGTCCGTTTTCTCTGTCCATAACAACGTAGTCTTTTTCCTGTTAACCAAAAGTCCCATAGTTTTTGCCTCCTTTTCTAAATCTATATATGTTTTTGTTAAATATTTTTCTGTTCTAGACAATTAGTCCACATCATCTTCGAGTGCAAAAATTATTAATAATCGGTGGTTTATGATTGTTCCAACTCGGCTGGAATAAATCTTTCTAATAATGTGCTCGAAACAAAAGTTTTGTAGACAGTATATCTCCCTGTCTTAATCCTATATCGATTTTTAAGCTTCTTGAGCATTTCCCTAAAAAATCCTTTTCCCTTTTTTATGAAAAATCCCAGTTTTCGCTTTTATAAACTAGTATTGCCAAAATTTGAAAATTGTAAATTATCAAAGGCATGTAAAATTTTTCTCACGCTTCAAAGACTAACATGATAGAAAATAATTCGATACATTTATTTAGACCTCTAATGTTGTTTCTTTTCTTCTTTTTGTCAAATCAGAATTAGCTCTGTTCATCTTGTTATAATAAATTCGATGCAAATGTGTAAATTTAGTATATAGCAAAGTGCCAATAATTACCTCTTGTGAACGAGGACCAGTTCTTCTATTCTCCTTCCATAGCTCAACATAATCCATACAATCCGTTTTATAAGGTGCACGTAGTAGTTTTTCTTCCTTCTGTTACAAATCGACAATTTAAAATGAAATTTAGTTTTACAATATTAAAGTGCGGGAAAACGTTAGTAAAGTGAGCTATGGTACAAAAAAGAATTTTTATGCAAAGAGAAAATTTTTTTAATAAAAAATTTAAGAATTTGTTAACATATTCCAGTCGCTTCGAAATTTTGGTCTTGGATTAAAATATGTAACCGACTTGCCATTGTTTCTCATGCGTAATTTTTTATCTAAAAAGGGGAAATATGCTAATTTATTTTATATATGAATTATCATAAAATAAATATATGAATTGTATAAATTATTACGAATTTCTAACCATTTAAACTCGAGGCAAATCAGCCGCCATGGTAGATTAACTGTCGGTGAGATAAAAAGTAGTGCCTTTAGTTTTAACTTCTTTCATTAGGTTTTCTACGCTCATGAAAAATATTAAGAGTCAATTTCACAAAGCTTTTGAAAATTTTAAAATACCAAAAAAATTGTTAAAACTTCTAGTTTATTTCTTGTTCGTAAATTTTCTATTTGCGAAAAACACATTTCCTTTAACTTTCGATTGCTTCTATTTTTTTTTTTTACAAAGTCTTACATTTTGCCAGATTTCAAAAGTTATTGTTGTGTAATAAGTTAATTTTATGCATTTTTGTCCATTTTTGTAGAATAGAATTGTTTATTAAGAGTGAGAGACAATAAACACTTAGTCAAAAATATAACAACATCTTATTTATCAGTTATATTATGCATATTATATCAGTTCAATTATATTACAGTTTTTTAAAATTCGTATTTTCAATGACTCTTATTTATACGAACGGTTCTATTTTACAGATAAAATTCCAATTTATTTTCGTTTATCCATTTTATTTCCACGTTTTATTATAAGCTTTTGATCTCGTAGCAACAAGTACTTAATAAATAGTGCCATTTTCCAACAATAAAAATCAACCTGCACTTCGGAATTGGATGTTGATTGTGGGCTACGTGAAAGAGTTTGATAGTTTCGACGGAAAGTTTTATTTCCTGCGTGAATTGAAAAATTTTCGAGTTCACAATTTTAGAAGTTTTTTGTTTGTTTTATAAGTTTTAATTTTTTTTTTAGTTCAATCAAACGCAATTAGGTAGACAATTCATTCTGGTAGTACAGAAATACAACACGTGAAAAATAGAATACATACCATTTTAATTGTTATTTTATACTGCATACCAGGACTAAGGAAATGTCCGTTCTGAAAAGGATTTACTGCATCGTACGGTGTGTGAACAGAGAAATATATTCCTGGGGGAACATTAGGATCGAACATATCAGCTTCATGGGAATTAAGAAAAAGCCGTTCAGACCCTACAAAGGCTAGAAAAAAATTATTATAGTCTAAAAAATTGAATCTAAGATACCTGAGTTTAAAAGTATTATAATCTACACTGTTAGAATTTTTCTTAGAAAAATGGTTCATAGAGTACACTAAAATAACAATTTATTTGATTGTTATTTTAATGTACTCCAACATAACAGTCAAATAACAATACATAAGAATGTTTTCTAACTATTAACTGTGAGAAAAATCGTTTATTAACTTCGTTAACTTAATACGGTAAAACAAGCAAAATTGTGTCGCACCAACTAGGTCGGCCTATTGAACCCACTTAGATCTTCACAATTGGGTACATATTATAGGTGAGAGGACTTATCTGTCAGTTTCATGACCGACTAAAAGGGAGATTCGAGTCGCATTTTTGACATCACCATATTTCCTCCGTTCCCTTCTACACATGGCGAGTTTGCAGTTTCCTGCACCCTCTAATTCGTGACCACGGACTATTAGAATAAATTACTGTCATTCACGCATAGATATCAGCACTGGAAAGTTGCTTAAGACAAAAAGTCTAGTATTTTCAAGCAAACTGTAAATGGTTAAAAAACGTGTAGTATTGCATTCATGGTTTTTCCCAAGTTGTATAATAATACTAGTTGTAATATAATATACTAGTTGTAAATGGTTTCAAAACAGTAAAGGTGAAAAATGGTCTTGACTTTTAATTGGATGGACAGACTGCTTCTAGTTATTTTACCATAATTTTAGAATGAAAAATTTCCTAGTGCAATACTGGGTTCATTTAATAACATAAATACTTATAACATAATATACAAGTAGAAAACCATTTTAAAACCGTAAAGGTAAAAAAAAATTCTTTACTGTTAATTGAGTAGACAGACTGCTGTCGGATAATTTACTGTAATTTTAGAATGAAAATTTTAACATTCCAACTCTGGGTTTATTTATAAACATAATTACTTTCATTTAAAAAATTTAAATTGCATATAAGTAAAAAAAATCATGTTATGTCAAATGTCAAGTCTGTAAGAAAAATCAAATCCGTGTCCATAAAGGCGATTTAATAATTCGATAACGTCAAAAAAGAAACAAAAAAGGATTAAGGTAAAGAAAGGTTAGTAAAATATGATTTAAATTGTTAAATAAATCTTAGGGGAAGAAATAAATTTGCCACATTTGCAAACTTGTGAATAGTTCTCCAAAGTAGATATTTTTAGATTTTAAAATAATGTGAAAGCTCCTTAGTTCATTTATTTTTTAAAATTTGTTCTGCATCCAGAAATCAAAGATAACTTCAAAACAATCATGAGTATTGATGATTGGTAATGAAATGCGGGTATTATTAAAAAAAAATATCACATAAGTTGGGGTAAAGTTTATATATACCACTAGTTTGTAACTTGGTTATAATTCAAAATAATATTTCTTATTTAATGAATAACATATTTTTGAAGATAACTCTCTTTTTTTCTTGGTAAAATAGTAAGTATACCATACTTAATTTGAAGGAAACTATACAATTTTTTTGAAACAGGAGAGAAATTTAAATAAGTAAAATATTTTAATAAAACCCAATTCATTTGCAAACATAAACGTCAGCTTAAATTTTAACAATGCAAGTCCCATTACTTTTCTTTTTTATTATTAGACATATCTCTGTCAATCGCATTTAGCATTAATTTTTTTCTATGAAATATTAAACGTACTTACTTCGAGTAAAATAATTTTTCCTCTCATCCATTGGAGGATCGTCTTGAGAATTTACAACTAATTCCGTTGTTACACATAATGAAAAATCATTGACATAATCATCACGAAAATACGAAAAGCTCCTTTGTCTTAGCACTGGCTCCTCTGAAAACGAAACTCTTCTTCTGAAAATAATTAAATATTTATACAGGTAAGACGATACCGATTAAGCATTATGTGTTATGTATATATATATATATCTTTAGTTTTAACTTCTTTCATTAGGTTTTCTACGCTCATGAAAAATATTAAGAGTCAATTTCACAAAGCTTTTGAAAATTTTAAAATACCAAAAAAATTGTTAAAACTTCTAGTTTATTTCTTGTTCGTAAATTTTCTATTTGCGAAAAACACATTTCCTTTAACTTTCGATTGCTTCTATTTTTTTTTTTTACAAAGTCTTACATTTTGCCAGATTTCAAAAGTTATTGTTGTGTAATAAGTTAATTTTATGCATTTTTGTCCATTTTTGTAGAATAGAATTGTTTATTAAGAGTGAGAGACAATAAACACTTAGTCAAAAATATAACAACATCTTATTTATCAGTTATATTATGCATATTATATCAGTTCAATTATATTACAGTTTTTTAAAATTCGTATTTTCAATGACTCTTATTTATACGAACGGTTCTATTTTACAGATAAAATTCCAATTTATTTTCGTTTATCCATTTTATTTCCACGTTTTATTATAAGCTTTTGATCTCGTAGCAACAAGTACTTAATAAATAGTGCCATTTTCCAACAATAAAAATCAACCTGCACTTCGGAATTGGATGTTGATTGTGGGCTACGTGAAAGAGTTTGATAGTTTCGACGGAAAGTTTTATTTCCTGCGTGAATTGAAAAATTTTCGAGTTCACAATTTTAGAAGTTTTTTGTTTGTTTTATAAGTTTTAATTTTTTTTTTAGTTCAATCAAACGCAATTAGGTAGACAATTCATTCTGGTAGTACAGAAATACAACACGTGAAAAATAGAATACATACCATTTTAATTGTTATTTTATACTGCATACCAGGACTAAGGAAATGTCCGTTCTGAAAAGGATTTACTGCATCGTACGGTGTGTGAACAGAGAAATATATTCCTGGGGGAACATTAGGATCGAACATATCAGCTTCATGGGAATTAAGAAAAAGCCGTTCAGACCCTACAAAGGCTAGAAAAAAATTATTATAGTCTAAAAAATTGAATCTAAGATACCTGAGTTTAAAAGTATTATAATCTACACTGTTAGAATTTTTCTTAGAAAAATGGTTCATAGAGTACACTAAAATAACAATTTATTTGATTGTTATTTTAATGTACTCCAACATAACAGTCAAATAACAATACATAAGAATGTTTTCTAACTATTAACTGTGAGAAAAATCGTTTATTAACTTCGTTAACTTAATACGGTAAAACAAGCAAAATTGTGTCGCACCAACTAGGTCGGCCTATTGAACCCACTTAGATCTTCACAATTGGGTACATATTATAGGTGAGAGGACTTATCTGTCAGTTTCATGACCGACTAAAAGGGAGATTCGAGTCGCATTTTTGACATCACCATATTTCCTCCGTTCCCTTCTACACATGGCGAGTTTGCAGTTTCCTGCACCCTCTAATTCGTGACCACGGACTATTAGAATAAATTACTGTCATTCACGCATAGATATCAGCACTGGAAAGTTGCTTAAGACAAAAAGTCTAGTATTTTCAAGCAAACTGTAAATGGTTAAAAAACGTGTAGTATTGCATTCATGGTTTTTCCCAAGTTGTATAATAATACTAGTTGTAATATAATATACTAGTTGTAAATGGTTTCAAAACAGTAAAGGTGAAAAATGGTCTTGACTTTTAATTGGATGGACAGACTGCTTCTAGTTATTTTACCATAATTTTAGAATGAAAAATTTCCTAGTGCAATACTGGGTTCATTTAATAACATAAATACTTATAACATAATATACAAGTAGAAAACCATTTTAAAACCGTAAAGGTAAAAAAAAATTCTTTACTGTTAATTGAGTAGACAGACTGCTGTCGGATAATTTACTGTAATTTTAGAATGAAAATTTTAACATTCCAACTCTGGGTTTATTTATAAACATAATTACTTTCATTTAAAAAATTTAAATTGCATATAAGTAAAAAAAATCATGTTATGTCAAATGTCAAGTCTGTAAGAAAAATCAAATCCGTGTCCATAAAGGCGATTTAATAATTCGATAACGTCAAAAAAGAAACAAAAAAGGATTAAGGTAAAGAAAGGTTAGTAAAATATGATTTAAATTGTTAAATAAATCTTAGGGGAAGAAATAAATTTGCCACATTTGCAAACTTGTGAATAGTTCTCCAAAGTAGATATTTTTAGATTTTAAAATAATGTGAAAGCTCCTTAGTTCATTTATTTTTTAAAATTTGTTCTGCATCCAGAAATCAAAGATAACTTCAAAACAATCATGAGTATTGATGATTGGTAATGAAATGCGGGTATTATTAAAAAAAAATATCACATAAGTTGGGGTAAAGTTTATATATACCACTAGTTTGTAACTTGGTTATAATTCAAAATAATATTTCTTATTTAATGAATAACATATTTTTGAAGATAACTCTCTTTTTTTCTTGGTAAAATAGTAAGTATACCATACTTAATTTGAAGGAAACTATACAATTTTTTTGAAACAGGAGAGAAATTTAAATAAGTAAAATATTTTAATAAAACCCAATTCATTTGCAAACATAAACGTCAGCTTAAATTTTAACAATGCAAGTCCCATTACTTTTCTTTTTTATTATTAGACATATCTCTGTCAATCGCATTTAGCATTAATTTTTTTCTATGAAATATTAAACGTACTTACTTCGAGTAAAATAATTTTTCCTCTCATCCATTGGAGGATCGTCTTGAGAATTTACAACTAATTCCGTTGTTACACATAATGAAAAATCATTGACATAATCATCACGAAAATACGAAAAGCTCCTTTGTCTTAGCACTGGCTCCTCTGAAAACGAAACTCTTCTTCTGAAAATAATTAAATATTTATACAGGTAAGACGATACCGATTAAGCATTATGTGTTATGTATATATATATATATA
>NC_092210.1:64772211-64825785 GCF_043381705.1 Parasteatoda tepidariorum | reverse complement strand
TATATATATATATATATATATATATATAATCGAACTATATAAATACTATAAAATTTATTGTTCCAGAACACTATTCTTATCTTAATTTTGATTGCATTATATTATAATCTCAAGGTTGCATACATTCATTTATCAAATTTTAGGACAGTTGCTTTTGCGCAACTTAGTCAGGAAATGTTTTTATCAGTAATGTTGGCGTCTTCTTGAAATAATTGTTAAAATAGTTTCGTAGAAAACAAAACAAAATTAAAATGGGTAGGTTGTGGCATTTTATATAATAAGGCTAAATGTCAATTCAATTTATCAATGCATAAAATGTATATTTTAAATTTGTATGTACCTTTCGATGTCCAAAACCATTTCGTCCAAACCATATCCAAACAAAAATATGTCTTTCTCCGAAGCATTACGAAGATATTCATCTTTAACCTATAAAAAATAAATAGCAGCTTACTTATTTGTTAATAGAATACAAAACAGTAAGTAGTAATTGTATTTTATACTAATAAATGGTTGTCTTAAATCTAGCTGAATATGATATTTTTCAAGTAACGACAAGCGGATCTTATAGGAATTGTAATCGGAACAGCCAACAAGCGGTTGAATTTGTTAATATATATTATGAGCGTTTTATTGTTTTTTGTTGTAATAAATGCGATGCATTTAAGCTGCTAATTAACGACTTACTTACCAACTAGTCCGGCAAAATAAATTTTGAGTTAGTAAGGCTTGAAGACTTTACTGACTTAGTAGTCACTTTTTTCTCAAACCAAATTAATCGGCAACTGATATCGATAGATCCTTTTAATTTAATAGCCGCTTTTTGCACACCTATTTTTGTTTGGATTAAATTTTTGATAAAAAAATTTTTTATACAGAAGAATTTTTGGCTGTACGAAACTAATTCAACATAGTACTCATAATAGTCTTTAACTATATAAATATGTGACAGAATTTAGTTAAACCTACAGATTTTAAAGAACTTTATGAAAAAGTATTTAAAGAGGGAAATTAAAGTAAATGTATACATTAAAACTTTGTGAAATGCTAAAGAAATTTCCTTTCACGTGAATCTTTCCTCCACAAATTAACGGACTCTGAAGAATCAATATGTACATTTGAATGAAAATTCTGTTTTCCTGAGTATATTTCTACATTTGATGTACTTTTATCATTGAACGATTTTTAACAAAAGCGATTGAAAAAAGTGGCGGGTTTATTTAATTTGTGTGGTGACAATTTCGCATTAGATAATATTAAATTAAGGAAGTTTTTACCCTTATATCTGTGCTATCATCCGTTGGAGAACAATGGTCCGGATATTTTTCACAGTATTTACTTCTTCTCATTCTAAAATACATATTTATACTAACATAAACTGATACAGTATAAGCAAATATGTTTTAACCATTTAAGTGTTTTGGGAAAAAATTAGCAATAAAGATAAAATAAAAGTTTAATGTCCTTTGTGTCGTGTGTCATTTTTAAGAGGAAAAAAATAGAAATTAGCATCTCTTGAAGTGCTTTTTTTTCTTTTCTTTTGTGTGCGTGTGTGAGCGTTGTTATGTGCTACTGTGACTTGTAAGTCTAAAAATGTAAAATAAACTTTCAATACCGTTAACCATCCATTTTATAATATCATTGTTGCATATCATTGTTAATTGTGCTTTAACTTATTTACTCCTAGATTTTTAGTCACTCCTTTACTTGTTCACTTTTAGTCCTTTAGTTTACTGCTATATATTAAGTCAGTTGTGTAAGAGGAAAAAAAACTGTTAAGGTAAATCATATTTTAATATAATAGTAAAAACACCTCATCTTTAAAGTTTAAACTCAGTGGATATTTGCTTCTATTTATTTTATAACTAATTAGAGTTTGGTTTAAAATACTTACTGTCATAGCTGTTTCATTAAATTACTTCGCTGTTTTATAGCAGGTTCAGTATTTTAATATACAGTTGAACTCGTTTATAACGAGCTCGGATTTAACGAGAACTCGGATTTAACGAGGGAAACGAGAATGTTTGGTTGGATCAATATTAAGTCTATGGAACAGAAGTCGCTTTTAACGAGCAAGACCCGGTTTTAGCGAGCAATATTTTTCTGTCTGGCAATCTTTTTTCTCATCGTTCTAGTCTTATCTTTTTTTCAAAATGATATGAAATGCGCGATTTAAAAGTAAGCTGACAAACTATTTTAAATATGCAGATTAATGAAAAAAATAAATGTTTTGGTAAGAATCTTTTCCTTTCCGTTTATATTTCCTTTCCTTTAAGACTGTAGCGCAGCTAAAAATTTTTTGCTGGTTTGAGGGGGGGTTAGTTGTCACTAATTAGTGACTAAATTAAGATAATAAGATTAGTAAATTAAGATAAATATTTAATTAAATTAATTAATGTAATTAAAGTAAGTAAGTATTAATTAGATTTTAAGTCAACTCAATCATTTGACCTCCCAAGCCCCGCCCCCCTCTTCTGATTGCACGTCTGCCTTAAGGACCCTTTTATTACGAGCACTCGGATTTAACGAGTACATGTTACGGTCCCTTTGTGCTCGTTATAAACGAGTTCGACTGTATGTTATTAAATTTTCCCATTGACTCCCTTGCTTGTCATGGAGAAAACAATTTTAAAATAATATTATTTACTTACGCACAATTTGCATTTTAATATGAACTACCTACTGAAAATATTATTACAAGCTTCATTGCCCTCTCTTTGAAACATTTAGTGAATTATTAAAATTTAACTTATGCAGAGTAAAATAAACGTTAAAAATTATTTAGTAAAATACTGACTTACTTTTGGCTGTGGCACAATGTGTATGCTGGGGCTATGTATTTTTCGGGCTTAACGATGTCAATATTTACAACAGTTGGAAATTCTAAAACATAACTTAGAAAAGTAATCACTTGATATATAAATGCAATTGTAAATATCAGAAAAATAAAAGATTTAAAAATTTTCCTTTTGATACTGCCTGTTGTCAAAATTCCAGTTAAAGCACTCAAAGATGATTCCTTAAAAATATCTGATGCGTATTTAACTACTGATGTTTTCTTTATTCTCTCGTTAGATATTTCTTCAGACATCTTGAAACCTACAAAATTCACAAGTTCTTGTATGCAACAAGCTCTGCTTCAAGTATTACGGAACATGATAGAGAGCAAAAAAACTTTAATTTTTACCATAATAATTACAGTAAAATTGCTGATTCATTCTAATAAAATAAATATCATTTTAAAAATTAAATTTTAAAAATTATGATAATATTATAATATTTTACGGTCAAATTGATTTTATGGATAATGCATCCAAAGTGCCAGTATTTTATACGGTAATAGACCCGGAGTTTTTTACAGAGTGGCAACTAAATATTAGAAATATACTCATGTTATTATCACTTTTGTATATTCTTCTTTTATTTTTAAATATGTTTTAAAATGTCAAGACATAAAAAGGTACAAAAATTGTGAATCGTTTGTCTCCTGCTAAAAAAACAAAAAACAAATTTTGATTTACAGTTTCCGTATGCATAAAATTTAAAAACATTTCTGTTTGACTTTAAGTAAATAAGAGTTAATTTAAGATTTTTCATTTGCATTAAAAATTAGCGCTTCATTTTCGTTTTCGGTTTTATAAATTCTGCATAAGCTAACAGAAACAGTTTTTTTCTTCAAAAATATGGCAGAAATTATTTTAAATTTGTCACGTTCAAACTGTAACTGAAGCTTCTTTAATCATATTCTACATGATGTCCATAAATTCTATTTAATTTTAATGAATGTGTCAAACAAAATAGAAAAATCTAAAGCAGAATTTGTAGCATTTTTTTCAGTTAATGCATCTTTTATTATTTAAGAAACGCCCTTTGCTAATTTCCTTTGAAATTCTACTTTATTTAATTAAAAATAATATTTACGTAGCAACGATTATTTATTAATTAAATAATAAAATTTACCTTTTGTTTCAAATAGCTCATATATATTCTTGAATATTTAATATTCTAAGATTTCTTTTCATCCTATCTGAGGCATGGCTTCATCTTTATATAAAAGTTTTAAATTCACGGGTCTTTAAAATTACGACACATTATATTTAGTTCCTTTTCTTTCTCATGCGCTCATATAGGCTAGAAAGCAAAATCCTCGTCAACAAACGCACTAAGAACTTAAACCAACCTCCGTCGTCATCGTCTGCGCAACGTCTGTTCTACTTGGACATCCATTTTCTGTCTCCACGGTGGTTAATGATCCATTCCATAAGATCACTTACTTCATTTTTTTACAACAGATGCATTGTATATGATTTGTTAAAGGATCTTTAAACAGGTACTAAAAGAGAAAAAAAATAGGGTGTTACAGAACCACAAAGAAATAAACTCAAAATTAAGATGAATGATACAAAAATTATTCTTTAAATAAAAATCATCGTGCACCGTAACAAACAATTGCTGTTGAAAAAGAGAATTAGAAGACTTTTTTGATTGAGATAAGATTGTTTTGGATAATTTTAGCATATTTCTTAGTAGGATTTTTGAAAGAAAAAATTTAGATTTGAATGTTATGCCTAACAGGTATTAAGGTTTTTAATGTTTGACTTAATCATGTTAACAATTTATATAGATACTATTAGAAGCGAGTGAAATGCATTTTCTGATAATTATTTTCTTCCATTAGCTATTATTATTTAAGTTTTTAGATGGTTGAAGATAAAAATAGTTTTCGCTAGAAGAAAACTGTTGAGACATGTATCTGAAATTGAAAAAAAAAATCCATATCCTAAATACATATCTCATACTTTGGAACAGATAGGGAAAAAAACACGTTGCGATGAGCCATGGTTCAAGATGTGATAATTAATTACTGTATATATTAATTTAAATCCTGATTTTATACGTTAAATTGCACTATGTCTTAATATTTCCTTTTTTAGAGAAATTTTGCTTTTCACCTTAAAGCCAAACATGATTCTCATAGAACTCTTGTTAAAAGAACAATCGAAAATTCGTACTACCTTAAAAATATTCATGTTTGTTGCATAGCTTATCAGATTATAGAAGCTTATTGCGTAAGTCAAAATATAGTTACAACCATTTATACAACTCGTTGAATCGAAAAGAATTTTATGTATATAAATAATTGTTTACCCATTTTAGTTTTTTAATTCTCCCACGAATTAGAGCTTTCCAGGTAAATTTATTTAGATTCACACTGAAAATCTGAGTTAGATTTAAAAACATTATGGGTAATAGAGCAAAAATATATGTGGTGATTAATGGTTAGGATAAAGGCAAACGTTATGAAGTTCGGTTCATAATGGTCATATATTTGAAGACTTCAAAATCTCCACTTTCGCTAACTGTATCGACCATTAATAACTAAAAAATAAATCATTTTTTTTAAATTTCTCCATTTTCACAAATCAGTATCTTTCATTCGAATTTAAAATTTATTCAAAGAGTATATTACACATCTATTATTTCTATATTGATATTCCATATTGTTCAAGATTTTAAGGGATTAATGGCTTATTAGTTAAACTTTATGTAAATCATTAATTTTTAAATTATTTTCTGAAACTAGAATTTACATTTTTCCTTTTGAAATCATTACTTTTAAACAATGTAAACAAATTTTATGCTTAACTATTCAATTTTTTTCAACTATTATTAAATACAATAATGAAAATTAATAAATAGTTTGTGAAAAATTGTGAAAAAATTGCCCAATTAGATAAAAAAATCCGAAATCCAAACCGTTGAAAAATAATGTATGTTTATTCAGAGAAAATACGTTTCTGAAATAAGTAATTAAGGTTACCTAATACTATAATTTTCTTTATGGTTACCTGAAATATGCTCATGTTAACCATTAACTTTCAGTTCTAGAATGAGCAAATCCGTTCATTAGAATAAAAGTTATTTAAGATGTTCATATTTTTATTTTGCACTTGGTAGTATTATAACAAAAATATATTTCTAGGATGACTAGAGACTATTTTAAATCACAAATTGTAAACGATTTGGGCGCTTGCACTAAGCAATTGTTTTGAGGGCAAGAGATTTTATCAAAATAGTTTACCTCTTTCTTGTTAATTTTCGCTATCATTTCAAGCAAAATAAGAGCATTGTTTTATCTTATGAAATTTTAAAAAATTAAGAAATTTATAAGTCACTTTTTTATTTATAAGATTTGAACTTTTTTTATAATCAACAACAAATATTTTGTATATGACGCATAGCATATATCTATAAAAAAATAAATAAATAAAATAAAAATATCATTACGCTAGAAGGATGCTATTTGACGTTTTATGCATCATAAAATGACGACGCCCTCTTAACGACAAAAATACCCTTTTTCATGAAAATAATTATGTGGTGTTTTCTAAAATAGCTTAATTTAAACGCTACTTAAAAAAATTAAGCTTTAAAATATGTATTTTTATCCTTCTAAAGCTTTTAATAGAAAACTACTTGAGAAATTTGTTGAAAACATGAAGATAACAAGCTTCAAGTAGAAATAGTGTTCCTGTTTAAAAAATATTTTTTCTTAAATTAATAAATAACCTAATTAAAAAACTATGAGCAAAAAAAATTATCACCTATTTTTTAAAGAAAATATATAGGTACATCGTGTTGATTTTGATTTACAACAGCGAGAATCAACTAATAATAGATAAAGAACAAAGTGTCACAGAAAGCATTATCGTGCAATGCTCTAAATTTTTGGTTAATTGTAGGTATTATAAAAAGTAAATTAAAAACAAATTTTATATTATAGTAAATAATGAATATTAGTCCGATAATAGTCATAAAAGTCCGATGATAGTCATAAAGTCCGATTTCAAATTTTTGAAAGTCTCTTTTCAGATCTTAGCGAAATTTTATCCATCCCATCTCGATTAAATGATATCAATTACCATAATGTTGATAAAATGGACTAAACATATTTGATAACACAAAATAAATGTGTATTTTGTTTTATGAATGCATAAACCTCTCACCTTAGAAAATGCATTCTTGAAAATATAGCTCAAAAAATTTATTAAAAAGAGCAGTCATGAATTTAAACTCCTTTACCGTGATTTTTATTTTTGTCGTTTTGCACCATATTTATAAAATTAATTATACGAATCAGATTTCGTACCTGTCTATGAACTCACCACGAAACAATTTTATCTAAAACATGCTTTTATAATTAATTAGTATTATTTTCAACTTACTTTAATTATGAAATATTTTAATATATTACGCTATATAATAAATTTATTGTGATGTCAAAGTGACTTAAGATGATCAAAGTGCACGATGGAAATGCATTCATTATCTACTTAAATAGTATAAGATCAGAAATACAGTGTTGTACAAGCAGAAAAAATGCTTAGACATATTGTTGAGAGATATTACATTTAGAATAGAAGAATAGAATATTAAGAAAGCTGAATAATATGAAATATCTGACGGAGAAAAAAAATTTAATTTTACATAACACACAGTATTGATTTTATTCTAATGATTAAAATCATTTTAATTATTATAATACTTTCCAAAACTTGAAATAATAAAATGCTAAGTTAGAGAAAAATAGACTACACTAACTGTATAAAGAAATTATATGCTATAGAATTAACTTATTTGCTATATCATATGAGTAGATAAGTCCTATAATGCGTCATGAAGCATATAATTTTGTTAAGGACAAAATGTAAGTAGTTTAATGTATGTAGTATAAGTAGTTTCAAGCTTGATTAATAATGTTTAAATTTAAATAAAACCAATTCTGATTTATCACTTTACAAATAGCTTAATAAAATTTAAAACTGGCGTCAGATAACTAAAAAGATATACCTGAATGAATGCATTGCTATTTAAAGATCTGGAACAGCACCCCCCCCCCGCCAAAAAAAATATTTAGATACCTTAACACAAAGTCGAGGAGAATTGTTTTTTATTTTTTATTTGATATTTCTAGATGCATTTAGTGGATGGAGATAAAAATAAATAGATAATTTTATGAAATAAACTGCACATTCAGTTTAGTTTAGTTTAGCGTATATAGATGGCAGCATGAATTATTTCAAAGAGGAAACTCCTAGAACATTTTATGATTTTACTTTTTTAAAAACTAAATTTTATAGCATTAAATCAATTTTGTCTTAAAACGCATGCCTAGGAAAATTTATATCTTAATAAATATTTCTCATGCAACTCTTGCTCATTTTAAATAATACACAGCATACGTAATAATCTCGAATATTAATATATAAATGTATAATTTTTCAAAATCATTCCTTGATCATGCTTACTTTTTTCAGAGTTTAAAATAGGAAATTAAAAAAAAAATACTTAGCCCTGTAGAAAAAAAATACAAAAAGGAAAGTTATTGAAAAGTTTTATAGTAAATTAAAATTAATTTAGGCAATCTCTCAAAATATTATTAAAATACAATTAAAATATGTTTATATTAAAAAAACAAAAAGAAAAAACTTTTTTTTTTTTGCATTAGATGTAAAATAATTCCATGATAGAGATTAATTGTATAATAAAGTGTGAAAATTTCGAAGGCAGTGCAGTGTAACCTTATTTGTGAACATATATGGGAATGCTATTTTTAAAGGATGATTTAAAGATCGCAAGAACAGGCAAGATATCTCAATTTTGCCTTAAAACTTTGAGACTCTGATGAAATTAACACTGCAGATAATTTTTGCCCGAATTAGGGTTCGAGGTTTAAATTTTTCAGACTTCTTAAGGCTATTTATGCTTCTCGTTTTGTTCTCCATTACCGAGTTTTCCTTGTAACGATTCTTATTATTATTAATGAATATTACTTAATAAATAATATTAATATAGGTAAATCATAATATATAGAGACAAATATAGATTTTTGTCTCTAAAAAAGAATATTATTCAATGACTTTATTCTCTCACTTTATTTCCCTCCATAAGAAAAAAAATCACCTAAGAATAAATTTTAGACATTCATGCATTCAACATTCAACTGAAACTTGGGTGTAATTTTTTAAAATAGATCCACCATTTTAGTTACAATGAGAGGAAAGCCATAAGACTCCTCACTTTTATTCTACGGTAACAGGACTCTTATTTTCCGATTCAACTAGCACTAAGATTAGTTTTTGGCAGCACTTTAATCTTTTTTTTTCCTTCATTTATGTAAACACAAATTTCCGTTTAATTGAAAAAAAGAAAGAAAAGTAGCTTTCCAAAGTACAATTATCATGAATGCGAGCTATATAGTTGGTACTTACTTTTTATCTTATTTTCTATTTTTATTTTCCGTTTCACAGAAAAGCCAGCTAAATTTAAAACACTCTTAATAAACTTGAATCAGTAGAAATACAACTTGAAATTAAGCATTTTTATGTAGCTTGCATGATTTCGCTACGATATTTTAGAAAAAAGTAATAGCTTTTTTTCGTCTCAACTTAAAAAGAAAAAGTACGAGAAGGATTATCAAATTTCAAAAATAAAGTAAAACTATATTATTTTTAAGCTGCTTTTCATTATTTGTAGTGATATTCCAATGCATAGCTGGTAGAGAATTGAATGTCATGTGAAGAAATTCATTAATTAATTTGTTTTGAGCAGGAGTTCGTTAATTGGAACAAAACGTGATCCTTAGTATTGATATCAAGTTAATTATTTACCTAATGAATCGATAGTAGAAGAGTCTTTTTTATGCTATAAAACATGGAATTAATAAAAATACTTTCACTTTTAGAACTGCCCTAGAAATGTAAATGAGCGTTTGTTGAAATAGAAGTTGTTTGTATGTTACAGTAATTACAAACTTCCCTTTAGTCACATGGTATATTTAAATTGAATCTTTTTTGTTACTGTTTTGCTGTTTTAAAATAATTTTAAATTTATCTAAAAAAAGGTAAAAAATGACATTTTTCAGGAAATTTAAGCCTTTCTTAAGTTACACTTCAGAATTTAATTAGATTTTTTATGCTTGTGTTCAAAATAATTTTTAAATTATCTAAAAAATTGTGAAAGATTGTATGTTTTAGGAATTGTAAACCTTTCTTTAGGTATATGCCATACTTAAATTGTGTTTTTATGCTTGTATTTCAAAATAATTTTCAAATTATCTAGAAAAAGGTTATATGTTTCAGGAATTGTGAACAATGTTTTAGTTAATGTCATATTTAAAAAGTATTTTTTTCTACTTGTATCTTAAAATAATGTTTTAAATTATCTAAGGAAAAGGGTAAAAGCTTGTATATTCCATGAATTGTAAATTTCCTTTACTTACATGGCATATTTAAATTTAATTTTTTATAATTGCGTTTTAAAATAATATTTTGAATCATTAAAAAATAATAATTACTTATTAAGGAATTAAATTTATAAGTTTCAATAACTCAGCATATCAAATTTGTCACTAATTATTACAAAAGTTAACGAATTACAGAAAAATTTTCATTAAAAAAATAATTTCCTTTATATTCTAATTTATTTTAATAATGCATTTATTCGAAAGTTATCATCAATAACTAAGCACATCATATTTGTCACTAATTTTTACAAAAGGTAACGAATTTCAGAAACATTTTCATTAAAAAAAATAATTTCTTTTATATTCTAATTTATTTTAATAATGCATTTATTCGAAAGTTATCATCAATAACTAAGCATATCAAATTTGTCACTAATTACTACGAAAGTTAACGAATTTCAGAAACATTTTCATTAAAAAAATAATTTTTCTTATATTCTAATTTATTTTAATAATTCATTTATTCGAAAGTTTTCATCAATAACTAAGCATATCAAATTTGTCACAAATTATTACACTAATTACTCTACTAATTACTACTTTGTCACTAATTACTACAAAAGTTAACGAATTTCAGAAACATTTTCATTAAAAAAAATTTCTTTTATATTCTAATTTCTTTCAATAATGCATTTATGTGAAAGTTATGCATAATATTTCACAAAACCTCTTAGATTTACAGATATATTTACCCTCACCTTTATTTGAATAATAAACTCCTAGCGATAGGTATACAGTAAGATTAAACTTTGAATATTTACTGAATAGAGTTTCCCAATTCCACATCCATAAATGGATATCATCAGATTTATGAATAAAAGAGAATAGTCTCAGATTAGCGTATTCTCTTATTCATCTATTGTCAAGTTACACATTAAATCTGTCGTTTATGAAATATAAGGACGAATTAGAATGACGAACGTTTCAATTCAAACATTTAGCACAATGGAATGATTGTTATAATTATGCGGGACATAAAGTGTGATTTATTAAGTGCTATATTTCAAATATATAAAGATATATTAAGTATAGTTATATAAGACTAATGCATCATGAAACATAATCCTTCTCATTGGAATTACTGAGAGATACATGCTTAATGTAATTGTTCTGGTACATAAACTTAATTTTATTTTACGTTTGAAAATAATTAAGTCTACCTTTTCAAGTTTTATGGATAAATTATTAAGAAAAGTGTAAGAAAACCAAGCTTACATAATTTCTTAAAATAGGTGTTCCTGTTATGTAGAAGTTATGTCATTTTTATAAGATATGCAAAATTGAACCCAGCTAGTGTTTTAATATAGCTTAATCGAGGGCTCCGGCAAAACAATATAAAAGGGGGTGCAACCCTCTAACAAACTACCCCTCCCCCCCAACAAAAAAACATTAAAATATTCTGTTATTACATTTCATTTTGTTATTGCATATACTTCCATCTGTTAATTTTTTTTTACGATACATTTCTTCATTGTTAACAAGATATTTAAAATACGAATTATTTATACAAGATATTTAGAATACGAATTTCTTGTGCTTGCAAATTTTGCCACAATAAACTGTATTGATGGCGCTGGCATAGTTACCTGGCATACTATGCCAGCACTAACTAACTTTGAAACACAAATAACTACAAACATTAGTTTCGTATACTAACGTATTTGCGCATGCTTATTATTGATATTTATTGTGTTGATGAAGTTTTACAGTTGTGAGAAGTCAGTTTGTGTTATACACCTTTGTTAAACTAAATAACTAATAGAAAATATAATATTATTCACATTTTATTAAATGAAATTTAAAAATATAGCTTAGATATCTGCCAAGTTTGGGCATGCTCAGTGTGTATAAGAAAAGAATTAAAGAACAACTCCGAATTCATTCAAAAAATTATAAACAGATTTGAACAGCTAACAAGACGATTACAATTCTTGTTTGATTAAAAAGTTTTTGCATTGTTATGCATCAATAATTACTTAATTATTTGTTTTTAAATAAAAATATTTTTAATAAAAATTTTTTATAACAAAATTATTTTTCTGTAACTATTTAATTTAAAAAAAAAAAAAGCCAGAGGGATGCAAGTGCAGTCTCTTGCACCCCACTGCCGGCGCCCTTGAGCTGAATATGATAACATTGAATCATAAAAACAAGTTTCTACATATGAAATAATGAACAGATTTTTATATACATTCCATTTTCTTAAAATTTCATATTCCTACTTCCTTGCTTATTTACATATAGAAAGTTACGTGTAAATGAAAAAATAGTAAAGTAAAATAGTAAAGTAAAATAGTATGTAGTTTTAGTAAACATTATGGATCTAACACCCAGCATTTCTTTAAATTTTATTGAAGCACTTAAATAATGATTTTAGTAAAATTAGTAATGGAATATGATTTTTATATGTGTGATAAAATTCAATAAATGTGATGAAATTTTATCATTGATACCTTAGAAATGTTATCATAGCACATGGCATTAAAATTATTCTTTAGTTTTGTATTTCTTACTAAATATTTTTGAAAAGCAAAATTTTCGGTGAACCGTTACTATTTGAAAAGAAAAATTATTAAAATAATTAGTTTAATACTACTTTTCCAGAATTTTTTCTCTGCTTATAAATGGGTTAAAAAATTAAACTGGGTTAAAAAATGTAATTATGGGTTAAAAAAAATTAAACTATTTTTGCCAGATTAAAAATGAAAAACAATTGACTCATCACTTGCAAAAGACTTGCAGGGAGAATTAAGCTGGTAACAGAAGTTTATTCCATTGACAATGTGCCTTATGTATTTGCTCTTTGTCAAACAAAAATAGACATTTAGCACGCTTTTTGATATTGTCTTTGGCCTTAGAAGCAACAACAACACAGAACTGTTTTCTCCTTTTAGATTTACTTTAAAAAAATAGTCTTATTTTATCTATTGTACACTATCTGACAAAAAAGTATTCAGTCACTCATTGACAAGGAATCGGAGAATTCTGAGACGTATATTAATAAGACGTATTAGCACCGTAACAAACTACACTGAATAATATCCAACCTGGAAACACACCAGGAAATAATATCCAATCTGGGCCGGGATAGCCTGGTCGCTAGGGCGCTGGACCCATGTCCGAGAGTTTGTGGGCTCGAACCCAGCCGGCCGAAGACTCCCCGTGTCGTAAAATGGTGACTAATGAATGTTAAATCTGTCGAGTAGCAAAGTCCTCCATGTTCCCATAACAAATCAGTACTTCTGGGCAGTGGCCCCCATCCCCCCCCCCCCCCCAAAAAAAATTTTTTTTTTCAAGTTATGTACGCCTGAAAATGGCCAGTTGCTTCTTTCATTTATGTGCTTAAAAAATAAAATAAAAATTCTCTCGTCTAAATTCCTCCCCAAACTACTCATTTTATTTAGTGTAAAAATCCCCCCCAAGCTTTAAGTGGGCGCATCGTGCGCCCTCCTTCCCCCCTGATAAGGGGGCCGTGCCTCTGGGGATACTGAATTGGAGAATGATCGTTCTCTGTTTCAGGTCAAAATTGCGATATGTGGATGAATGAATGGATGTATGAATGTGTCACACCCTATAAACAGGTGTGACGTATGGATGTGGCAGAAGTCGAATTCTTGGCTATAGATGGCGCCACTGGAAAACATGAACAATCGCACCCCTCTGCCTTAACAGGCATACGCCAACAACAACAATATCCAACCTCTTTCCTAGACTTTAAAATATACACGCATCCAATCCTTGCATACGTTAGTACTTGCTTACTCGCACTTTAAGTGAGAATAGAGATAGTAAGAGCACTTTATGGGATAGGAAAGACAGAAAAAATTCGAAAGACAGATTGTATGACGTTGGTTTCCCTTTTTGCATTAATGACTGCACGTCTGGCAAGACTTTTCACCAATCATCGAAAAGTATCTATATGAATGGTCTTCCAGGCATTCATAACAGCTAAACAGAATGCTGTGAGGAGAGTCGATTTTGCTGGCTGCGTAATCTGCGTTCTAACTCGCAATATGTGTTCTTATTAACCCCAAAAGTATTTTATGGGATTTTCAGTGTGGTTCTAAGAAGGACAAAAATAGATCCAAACCATGGAAAATCCAACGCCATGATGCATCTATTGTTTCATGTGGAGTCATGATACTTTTGACTGGTGAATAGATAAATTATTCCTTGTATTTAAACACCAGGGTGCTCCACCTGAATAAATATCTTTCAATTAAAATATACTTAAGATTTTATTGTGTGTAATACTGCTTTAGTTTCTGATTCAATGGGGATAAAATTGAAACCTTATTATACTGCTCGGTTGACATTGCAAGTTCATCTGCGGTTTTCCTTAATTCCTTTTTACTTATCTGTCACTTATAAAAAACACTTAAACGCTTCCGCCATAAAGTTTGTTTAGTAATCCTAAGAAAAAATAATTTGCAATCTTGCTTTGCATTCTTGTATTCACTATTTTATTTTCACACGTTAACTAGGCACAATATCATATAATGGTAACTACAAACATAAATATGAATTATTAAATATTTAATAATTGCTAAGTATTTAATAAGCTAGAGACCAATTTAAAGATGTTTATCATAAAATGTAGCGCTATAAGAAAATGTCATGCGATTTTTTAACAGTAATCGTTTACTCTCTATAGATTTAAACATCATATTTGGAATAATAATTAAAATCTGAAATAAAATATTAACAGAAAATAATGCTAAAAACGAAGGACGAATGTGTATTGCAGGAAAATACTGATTAGGAATAAACAAATTTGCTGGTAAAAAATACCTTTACAAATATTTGCTAAATCTATGGAAACCGGGTTCTTCCAATTTTGTTGCCGCAATACAATATGATTTACTGAATAATAAGGATACCCAACAACAATGTGAAACGAATTTAGATATTTATCTTTTTAGGTATAGAGGGATAAAAAAAAATAGTAACTTTTCTTTAGTTTTGTGTCGATAATATTGTTTGTGTGGGTAAGCAGTGGAAATTGCTATTGGCAATTAATTTTGCTTGCACGATTTTGATAATATAATTGTAACTAAAAGTGAAATTATATAGAGTTCCAGTTTTAATTTGGTCATTCTAATTAGTCAGAAAGGGGTCAAAATTTCGATTGAAAGTAACCTATCATTAACGAGATAATAGCAATACAATTTGCTTGCAGCAGTAGGAAAACGATTCAAACTTATGTTGCCACCTAACGTATAAAACACAATTATAATATGATAATTGGTTTTTGTGATAATATATTTCTAGTGCATAAATTATATTTCTAGTGCTATGGAAATCGCTAAAACGTCTGATTTCATCATACACAGAATTCGAACTGAAATTTGAACACTTTAGGAAGTGGAAAGCAGTGGCTATAAATTCTATTTGGCGATACAATGGCTATAAATTTTATTTGTGGAAGTTAAGAAAAGACCGAAACTTGCATTGCAAGCAAGTTGGGAGGTACAGTTATAATTTGATCACATTAGCACATCGGGAAGTTGTCGGAATTTTAAATCACCATTTGGTGATATTTTTGTAGCTGTCAGAAAACTATCGAAATTGTTATTGTCATCAAGTACAATGATTTAGTTAAAATTTATCTGCTTTATTTATAATTTTAAAGTGATTGAAATTTTGACAAATTATCTTCCATGAAAATATCGCGAGAAATTCAGTTTATATTCGTCAGAAGGCCGAATGAGCTAGTTCGGTGCTTCAGTCGAGATTTTCGCTGTCGGAATTTCGATTAACGATAAATCCACTTCAATGTTTATAATGCAGTAGAATATTGTATAAAAAATTCAATTCTGTATAATAGATTGGTCAGGAAACAAAAAAATAGATCGCAAAATTTCAGCAGAGATTTGAGTCGGTTGCTTAAGTTAATTTAGTTTCGTATTTTAAATTCATTTTTTATAGCAGGTTTGCCACATATTGCATGAAATGATAAAAATGTTTAAAAAAAAGTATTTTGATTACTCTTAAGTAAAAAAACGATAAGAACAACTTTATAAAACACATTTCAAATTAAAAAAATATTATAAAGTGAGTAGTAGAGCCTCTTTTGCAACACAATAATAATAGTATATGTAAAAAGATATAAAAAGAAATTCAAATTCAAGTACTTCTTGCCAAAATTTTTCTATTTCAAAAATCTAAAGTTCCTCATCTTAAGCAAAATTAATTTTTTAAATATCTAAATAATTGCGTTAAAAGCTTAGAAAGTAAATGGTTTTGGGAAACGAAATTTTTATTGTGATTAAAAGCAATTCGAAAGAATTAGACTTGAAGGTATGGCAAGCAATTGATAATTTAAACATTAAAAGGACACTTCCAAACTTCATTAACTTCAGAATCATTTTTATTTCTTACTTACATATTGAAAAATAATTCAGAATCGAAATTGTGGAAAAGAAAATGTGTGCTTGCATAGATAAAGTAGGTTCTTCACTTTGATGTGAGTCCTTAATTTTGATTCCGTTACTTAGTCAAATTGTTACACATATCATATTTAAAATGTGCTTCATAAAACAGCAAGACTTCAATTTATACTTTTAAATTTGATCATTAGATAAAAACATCATGTACTCAAACGAATTTTTATATAGCACTAACAGTTCAATTTATGTTTTAGAAATATTCCTATCAACTAAAAAGGAAACATAAATTGAAATTGTTTTCAAGCATGTTTGCGTAGTGTGTTTTTAGAAACATAACGGATTTGTTATAACGGAAACTTTTATTTAATTATTAACTTATTTTAAAAGAATCAACAAAATCAAAAGTTAAATTAATACAAAAAACATTTATTCATAAGAAATTTATTCTGTTCTATTTACAGAAAAAAATAAAGTGGAATTGTTTTTATTAATTAAAAAAATACAAGCAATTGAATAAATATGAATTATTTAGATTTTATACAAGAAACAATCACATGAAAAAAAAATATTTTGAAAATGAATTTTCAAGGTAAATCAAGCAAAAAAAAGCAAATTTATGTGAAATGCGAAAGAAATGTTTGTTTTATTCATTTGAAGAAAACAAGAAAAATTGTTCCTAGTTTACTTAGAGAAAAATAAATACCGCAAATTCTTCGATTTTGTGTAAATACCATTTAGTATCATAAAGTCTACAATACTTCCATGTTTCCGCTAGTATACTTCATTTTGGTAGCATTTTTACTGTGATTTTTTCTTCTTCTTTCTGTTTTAATGCTCTGACTTTGTTTTTAAAAGTAATGCGATGATCGAAGACGAATGACCGATATGAATATTTTTGAGATATTTCCTATGTCATTACGAGACTCGATGTTTAAGTTCAGCTCAAAAACGATGAATCAGCTGTATAATGCATGTGCAACAGTGAGTGTTCAAAGCAATCATTTTATTTTATTTTTAATCAATTATTCATTCAGAGTTTACTACTACCATTCAACTCCATGTCCTTGTAATTTTGAACCCGAATCAGAAGATAAGCGAACTCTAGGATGAAGTATAGGGAGAAATTCGGAATGGAAATAATCCGCTCTTTGATGGAAACAACCCGCATTTACATTACATGGAGAGGAAAACCACGAAAAAATTCCATGATTGGTCTGACGGCATGGGACTCTAACCCATGATCTGTCTACCTCTTAGGGTATTATACGTCAGCACTGTAGTCAGTACGAGCTGTGTACGAAATTCGTATCGACCAGCCAATGCTAAGATTTGAACCCGTCTCACTTCATTGAGAGATGAGTGCTCTATCCTCTTAGCCACCACTTCTCTGAAAACATCCATTTTGTTTTATAACTGTCATTGAATAACCGAACCAATTTTAGATTTGCGACTACTAATATTCAACTCCGTAACCATTTACTTTTGAGCCCATCACATAAGACAAAGGAACTCCCGGATCAAGTGTTGGAAGAAATTTGCCTTCGGGGAGGACTTTTTGATGAAACGAACCCGCATTTGCATTACATGGAGAGGAAAACCATAAAAATCTCCCACATTTAGCCTAACGGCAAGGAGACTCTAATCTATAATCCGTCTACCACTGTAGATATTTCACGTCAACACTGTGATCAGTGCAAGCCGGATGAGCAGCCTGGCAACCCAAGCCGGCAACCCCGTTCGCAGCATTGGGTGGCGAACATTCTATCACACTGTGGTCGGTAAACATTCATTTGCAAATGTAAGATAAATTATGTTAAACATTGAACATCTCACATTGTTTTTTTGAATACTATTTACCCTGTAGATAAAGAAAGCACCTTACAACATTTTTACGTTATCTGCTTTTGAAATATTTGATAATCTTTATTGTTACTAGTGCTGTTGTTAACAGTTTCAGTTTTGAATATTTCCATCATTTCTTAATTACATCTTAGAAAAATAGTATTAAGATTTTAATAAAACTGCTGGAAAATTCGAAATTCCATGAGTCAGAAATAAATCGAAAAGTTTCTGAACCTTCTGAGAACTTTTTACAGTGAAAAAAAAAACTCCACATAGTAACAATAAATAAATAAATAAAACTAGAATTACAATATTTAATTGTCCTGTCTTTAAACAGTTTGAGTTTTAGATATTTCCATCATTACTAAATTACATTTCAAAAACATAACATCAAGGTTTCAATAAGGCTGTTAGAAAATTTTAAATTTCTTGCGTCTGAAACAAATTGAATTTTTTCTTCACTTTTTGATGTCTTTTTATCATGAAAAAAAGTTATACATAGTTGCAAAAATAAATAAAACTAGTTTTGTTCTTTAAATCCTAGCTACTGACTTCAATCTCTTTCAGGGGCCTGCGGTTTTTCTTAAGAAAGTAACGAATGATGAGAAAGATAGATTCTAGGAAATCTGCTACTTGAACCAATGAAACACCAAGCCATATACCAATAAATCCACCAATGTAACTGAAGGCTTCAACGTTCTGAAAAAACACAAAAATGGAGGAAATTCAAAGATTTTTATAAAAAGATGTATGCAATAACTACGCATTTGCAAATTGAAGCATTGCTTCTATTTTTTTTAACTTCCTGACTATGAAACTAAGGCAACAGCTTCAACTGTTGCTCTGATGAAGATTGCCCTTTGAGCATCCGAAACAGCTGTCTGTATTTCATAAATATTTTTGTGCTCTTTAACGTTGTTTGCCTGAGTTTTGTATTTTAGCACAAAGGTCGCCCACTTGTGTATTTCCTGGCTATGTTTTTTATATGACAAATGTGCAATAATTTTTGCCGAGAAAATTAAAGACGAGCCATGACGAGACAAGATATTACGAGCCATGACTTGAAAAATATTTAATTTTATAGTTAACAAAGGTTTCACATTTGCAACTTTTAAATAAAGCCTTTTTAGCCGGTGGGCATTTAAGTATTTGGATATTATGTAAGACATGGGTGACAAGTAACAACAGAAACAGCCTCTTTTTCTCCCGAAAAGTTTATGTTAATTGATTACAGATGTTTTTCTCTCAAATAAAATAACTCACCCCCCCCAAAAAAAAATAACTTTTAAAAATTACAACTCCTTACAATAAAAACTATATCTGTTACAGTACAAATTGTTTAAGATTATTGAAACTGATTCAAAAAATGAGCAAAACTCTCCATATGCTCCAGTGCTTATGTTTGGCTTGAAAGTTTAGCTAAACGGCATAAACTAAGACTTACGTCAAGCATAAAAACCATCACGTGCTTATGATATTATAAAACAAACTAAATCAGTCACAAAAGTTGACTATAAATTGATGATGGTAATGAAGAAGATCTGTTCTTATATACTATATCTATGATTATGATCTATGATTATGATACTATATCTATGATCTATGAAAAGATCTATGATTATGAAAAAAAGATGAATAGTGGTTTTCAGATTATGGAACTCGTGTTTATCTGAATAAATTGAACTTCTTGAGTGACTCGCTATAGTTAAAATTCTAAGCCAATGTGATTTTGAAACTTGGTTATAAATCCTCATGAGATTTGGAAATGCATGACAGCGTATTATAGAATATTTGTTTGTTGAAATTAATATCTTAAAAGTTCTTATTCCAAATGATGTATTTATACTGAAAGCTTTATATTACATTTTTCAACAGCATGGTGATAAAATTTATGTACGTGTCTAAATCATGTTTGCGTTACGATATAGTATTATTATTTAATCGAATAAAAGGTCTGAAAACGTTTTCACTTTTGAAGATGATTAAATGATAGTCTCTAATTTTAACATATTGCTGTTAAATTGCTTTAATCTTTTCGTGGGCCATTTCTGTCTTTTTTTAATTTTAGTGATTAGTTTATTAACAGTTAAACAATAACATTTAAGGAACTGTATTCTATTTTGCTTATTTTTTTGTTTGCATTTAACGAAGAGTCAATTGCAGTCACAAAAAATACTAAATTAAATGGTGATTATTTACCATGCCAGAAGTATGTAGCCATGAACGAGTTAGCTTTTTCATGAATTTGTGTTGCTTTTCCAACATTGTCTAAAGCGGAAAACCATGCTTGCCATAGGATCTCTAATAACTAACTAAACACCATCACTAAGATCATCTAAGCACGCCTCGCATTATAGATGTTAACACAAAACTAAGGGGAAAATTAGATTTTCCATTGTTATAATAGAGAATCCAATATATTATGATGGGCATACTATAGAGCACTTACTACGGTGTATTTTGTAATATCTTGTAGGTAATCTACATGAAGCCCAAGAAAAGCTTAAGTGTTAAGTGGAAGTTAAGTTGTGTAGATGAATTTTTATAATTCAACACAAAAAATATTTCTTTTAAAAATCCATAGAAGTAATATTTATTATTTTTTGTTCATATTTAGCTTATTATACCTGATATTTTGGACTGAATTCAAAACGTGTGATTTCTTTGTCATTGATGTCCACATCTAAATATATGAAACGACTGAAAATTAAGAAGGAAATATTACTCTAAGTATGAACAATCATGATTTTTTTCTAAAAACTATAGATTACAATGATAAAAAACACTTACGAATTGCTGGTGGAGTTGTTGTCAGGTTTCTAAGAAAATTAATATGAAAATAAAGTTAAATTTACCATAAAATATATACGTTTTATTAATTTTAAATTAAACTGATTTAAAAATATAATTTGTGCATCAGAATTAGGTATCTATATTCTTTCTTTAGAGTAATTTATGATTATTGCCAGAATTAAAACACATTATTTAATGTGAGACAAATCATTCAAAATTCTAAAGAAATTATGTTATTCTTGATAGTCATTGCAGTTTTCTATGTAATCCTATCACGAAAGTAATGCCGTAAGTCATGCAATGGTTTTTGATTCATTCAATAATAGCTAAAAGTATGTACTATTTTAACCAAAATTGCTGGCAAATTGAAAATTCAAATCCGAAACATTGATCTAGCTTATCAATAAATAGTTCTATTTTGGTGCATATGATACAAAAGATTCATTTTTCTTTAAAATAAAAATTTTGTGTACAAGGTACTGAAGTGTTTCTCTTATATTTACTTAAAATATTTTAAAACACTTACATTTCTCGATAAGTACATTTCTTTCACTTCAGTAGAAAAAGATACCTTTCTATAAAGAAGAAATTAAGTTAAATTTTAAAACAAAAGGAATAAAATTTTACGTTTATATGAAGGCAATTCAAAAAAATCATTTTGATAAAATAAATGAGTCCTCTGGTGGGCCCTCTGCACCTACTCTGAATCTCTGTTTACCAATATAATTCATTCAATTTCTATATCCTCTAAAATAATAATATTAAAAAGTTAATATTTTTAGAATTTTAACAAAAAACTATTAAAAATTAATTTTTTCGTAGAATGTTAGGCTAATTACTAAGGAAAACTCGGTAAAACTCTGTAGTACCTTTCTCACTTACAAGGGAAACTAGGGAAGTGTGACTCGCCAATTTTGAAATAAACTAGTGGGATGTATGCCTTATGAGGAATAATTTTAGGGGGAAACATTCGTTTCGGCCCATAGAAGGTCCCGTGTGAGATAAAAAAATAATTCATATATAGAAAAATTGGCATTTTATTACTTCAATGCAGACTATTAGTTATTTTAATTGTCTCATACTCCAATTAATTTTGTGGCACTTTCACGTACTATATAATGCACATATTTATTGTCAAAATTGATTTCGGAAATTTCATATATCTGTAGTTTTTCAGAAAAACCTGTTAAGTTAATTTTAAAACAAATTGACATCAAATTTTTTTCATTTTTTTTTAAAAAAAAACATTCCAAATTAATTGGAGTAAGTAATTTCAATTCAATTAATTAATTAACAATTAATTAATAATTAATTTTCTGATTAATTTATTAATTAGCAAATTAATTAATTATTCAATTAATTACAAATTAATTAGATTATGAGACAATTACAATAACTAATAGTCTGCATTGAAGTAATAAAATACCGATTTTTCAAAATATTGAATTATTTTTTATCTCTCACAGGACCTCTATGGGCCGAAACGAATGTTAATTAAGTTATTAATTAGCGAATTAACTAATTATCCAATTAATTACAAATTAATTGGATTTTGAGACAATTACAATATCTAATAGTCTGCAATGAAGTAATAAAATACCGATTTTTCTATATATTGAATTATTTTTTATCTCTCACAGGACCTTCTATGGGCCTAAACGAATGTTGCCCCCTAAAATTATTCTTCATAAGGCATACATCCCACTAGTTCATTTCAAAATTGGCGAGTCACACTTCCCTAGTTTCCCTTGTTAGTTAAAAAGCTACGGCATAAAGGGATTAATCTGTGATTGGCTAAGAATTAAAATTCTTCAAATATAAATTTAAAAAAAAATCTCTTTAGTTTCAAATTTTAGTGATCGGATAAGTGTCTTTATTCGGTGGATACTCATCATTATAGGCAAGCCCGGTATCACAAACCCCCCATCATGGCAGTGGCTGCTGCAGTTTAGCACAACATCTGACAATTATTTTCCCCCTCCGATAAAAATGAATGCTAGCAAATAAAGTGGACATCAAGTAAAAATAGCAGATAAAATTTAAAGGAGAAGAAATTTTGTTCCTAACTTAAAAATAAAAATGAAGAACAGTTTTTTTTGTTTGTTTTAAAAAAAGTAAAATGTTCATTTTTCATGTTATTGTTTTACAAGTCTACAAAGAAAGAATTTGATGGCACAGTCATCAGTTTCGTTTGAAGAAAATTTTAAGTGGGCACAAATTACAATTCTGTTATTTTTCGTTAAAATATTGGGCTCATTATAAGTCTCAATTATTTTGTCCTTTTAGGTATGGCTGAAATATAAATGTGTTAATTCAAATTAAATCGTATAACTTTATTATAATAAAATTTGTATATGCTTGACTAAGCCTAAATGTATATGCTTGACTAAGCCTATTTTTTGCAATAATTTCTGCTTGACTGCGTTGGAGTCACAATAAAATTGAAGTCATGGGAGATAGTGCTGAATATTGACTCAAATAAATTCAGCTACCGGGTAGGTAGGTATTTTTTCACACGCTCATTAAATTAGTTTCAAAGAAAAATGTGGAGACAACAATTCAATGGTTCTTATCTATGTATAACTAGTGCTAAATAAACATATTTTTAGAAAATAAACTATTACCACGATTATTGCCACTTTTATCACAGCCTTTACTTTTCTCTGTACCTAATAAATAGCTAATTTTTGATAGAACATTAGAGAAACTAAAAGAATTTGCATGCAAGCAGAAAAAAGGTTTTTATATTATCATATTTAAAAAACTGGACCAGATGGTTCATAACTTCGGTAACTTTTTTGCCAGAAAAAAAATGTAACTCAGCTAGAAACTGCTATCATGGCAACAATAAAATTTTCATCACTGTTACTGTTTAATAATTTTCTAATTATTCCTATTTTTTAATTTTCAAAGGCGTATTTAGCATTAAATTCATATTATGAATAGAAATATAATAAGAATAGAATAATCAGAATGCTTGGCAAAAACTTCCAACTTGAGGAAGAACTAAGATTTGAGGGAAACTTAACTCGTAACCAAGTCTACTATCTTTCATTTCCAAAATTCCAAATTAGAAAAATTTCGAATCTGCTTCTCATTAATCTAAGCGAATGCTTAGTATTTTTAAGAAAACCTCTCGCTTGAATCGAAATAATAAAAAATATGTTAATGAAAATTAATAAATTTTATTAAAAGTCCTACCGAATGTGGTTGTTCATGGCACAGAAAACTAAGTTAAAAGTATAAAATTTAGCTATGAACAAATTAATATATTTCTGAAATAAATAAATTGAAAAAAATATAATAAAAAATAAAAATCACAAATATTTTTTTTAAAAAATAAATTAAAGTTTTCCTATGTGTAATAAAAAAATAATTTTACTTACAAGCACTCTTCTTTGCATGTCATAATGCAAACCTCTATCTGCTGATACATCTCATAGCAATTTTCATCATTTATTGTAATATTCATGTTTTTCATGCCTAGAATAAAATTAATTATACTATACAGTGTTCATTAAATTTACGTTCAAAATTGATACCTTTAAACGATTTCTTAAGCTGCTTAGTCTATAATAACATATCTAAACTCACATGCTATAATTATGGAAGTATGATTATTTATATTATATAATTAAATATTTATAATAACACTGCATTTAGTTTAATGTATTAAAATATTTTTATGGAGATGAATGGATATCATTTAAGGTGATACTAAAATTATTTAAAAATAAAAAAATTTAAAAAAATATATAACTGCACTGAAAAAAAAGCATGGTCAAAACTACTGGAATATGGTGTAATTTACCACGTTTCTGGTCCTATGGAAAGCCCAGCTAGGTAATTTTTACCAAAGCACTTTGATAATGATTGTTGTAAAATTAGTGCAGGCCTCTTGTTTAAAGCACAAAAAGCCTTATTTTAGAATGTTTGATAAAATTTGGTAATATTATCATGATACCTTAGAGCCTGGCCTAAAAAAACATGTTTTCGGTAAAATTCATTTTTAAGTTTTGCATTTTTTTTATTAAATGTGTGGTAATAAGAACTATGATTGAGAAAACCAACTTGTACAACATGAATGAAAAAATTACCAAATAAATAGTTTAAATACCTCTATTTTTGATTTTATTTCCAGAAATTGTAATTTTTTTTGCAATTTTAGAAATGTATTTACCATGCATTACGGTAATTTGCTAGAATTCTTTCTTCGTGTATCGGCCGTGAAAACTTCATTATTATCTCTCACTTATTAATTTGACGAAATTTTTTCAAGAGTTTGTCAATCAATTTGTTAATAATATGAGAAAATTCCTCTAATAAAACATTTTACCTGAACACTATTAAAAGAATGCAGAGATAATAAGGAAAGTATTGATGCAAATCGAATGAAAATAAAATGAATGAATTCACATAATAAATTTCAAAAAAATGCACTCAATATTTGCATGTTCTAAAATTATCAATCCAATCTAACAAATATTGCTTCACCATGTAAGTGGAGACGTAGTTTAAATTGAGAAGTATTGAAAAAATCTTTTGAAAAAGAAATCATTTTTTAAGGATCAATCTGTAAAACAAATACAATATATGAACTATAGAGAAGAATGCTTAGATGATTTTTTTTTTGCTTTATCTTACCTTTAAAAGAAACTAATAAATAGGAAATTTAAAAACAAAGTAACGCTACCTGGAGGACAAAGGTCTCTTTTATCAGAAGGATAAGTGAAGAATAAATGTGTGCAGTTAAAACAATGAGAAATAAAGTCTACAATGCATTTTTGGCGGCACATCTGTAAATAAATTAAGGAAAAATTTATTTTATGTTTCAAGAAAAACATTCCTGCGATTTCAAATTCATAATACTGTAATTTCACTCATAACAATTATTAGTAAAAAATTTCAATTAATACAATTTACTATTTCTGAATATTAATCATGGAATACACAGATTGTCCCATAAACTATAAGGGGAATTTGGACGTCTCAAAAGATGGAGAATTGCATCGCAACACGTCCGGGAACGGCATCATATGACGCTAGATCAACCATAGTCCGGCCTTGTAAGATGGTTGAATGGCTCTAACCCATGATCCGTCTACCACTAAGGATATTTCACGTCAGCACTGTGGTCGGTGCAAGCCAGATGCGGAATTCGTATCGACTGGGATTCCAACCCGGTTCGCCGCATTGGGTGTGGTCGGTATTCAATAGGTCTCACAGTTATCACATTCCAAACATGGTGACCGTTAATTTCTTCTTTAATTTTTGTACGAATAACATTTATGTCCTAGGATATTTATATTCGTGTACTGTTATACTTTTTTTACATACAACATTTATACCCAATGATGTTCATGATTATGCCTATGACATTTTTTCAATGTACAAATGGTATTTTAAATATTTTAACGGCATCTTTTAAATCAATTAAGGTTCTCAAAAGCCTATATCAGTAACTGTAAGCAGTAACAGTGAAATTTCCCAAATATTTCAGAAAGTAAAGTGTCCTGAGCGTTAAAGAACAGAACACAAAAAAGTGAACATTTTGATATTTTTTAATCTGAGTACTACACTGTTAGAATTTTCATTCCAAAATTGTGATAAAATAGCCATCAGCAGTCTGTCCATCCAATTAACCGTAAAGTTTATGGTAGTGAATATTTTTTTTAAATTTTACGGTTTTGAAACCGCTTACAACTAGTATGGTTAAGAAACTATAAATGCAAAACTATACGGTTTTTAGCCATTTGCAATTAACATATTTTTAAAACCGTGAAAAGGAAATTTAACTGGACATTAGAGATGGGCTATTCGTTGGGTAATATTTATTAGAAAGTGCAGAACACAAATTGGGGAGTACAGGACACTAAAACTCTCCATGCTTTGAACGAAATGGAAAAAAAAACCTCATGTTGTCAAAGCTGGAACTCGAATTCCCGTTCGAACAGTAGTCATGATACTGATAGATTAGCCTTCTCGGCTTTACTGTGCATCCAGCTGCACGGAGCTAAGTTGTTTCCTGAAGTGGACTGCGATAAAATTATGGTTGCTTAACCTTATTAGGTGCGAATTAACAGTATTAGTTGAGAATTAACCGCATTAGGTGACAAAATTAAATAAACTGTTTTTCTCACAGTAAACAGTCTGAATACCATCTTATTTATGATTATTTGACTGCTGTGTTTCAATATAGTGAAATAACAATGAAATAAATTGCTATTGAAAGATTTCTTCCGTGAAATTTCTAACAGAGTAGGATTCAACTTTATTACCTGGAGGGTAATCTTAAAAATTCAAATATGTTACAGCTGGTGATAATTTAAATTTTGAAATTCGACACAAAACTATGCTTTCTCTGAATAAAAATACCTTTTTATCAAAAAATTCAGGTCCTCGATGCTCAAAATAATATGAGGGGGGTATAAGGGCAATTTGAAAAATATGATCCCAATAGCTTTTTCAGAGTGGTGAAACTTTTCTACCCCTTAATGATAATTTTACTTTTTTGATTATTTATCACCACAAGAAAGCTAAATTAAAATTTTTTATTCTTCAAGATCCATTCTAATAGTTTCTTTCAAATTCTGTCATTTAAAATTATCAAAATTAAATTAGTAATAAAATTTTTAAAATCTTCCAATTCGAAATGTTTCAACAATTGCTAATTTAAATATTAAAAAGTAATAAATAATTGTAAAAACAGTTTTATGCATGTAATTACTTTTGGATACCCGAGTTTTATAATTACATGCCAAAAATTTTCTAACCATCTTAAAAAGTTCTCGAAATAATACAAAACACGCAAAAAAAAACTAGATGAGGGGATTTGAGCTTTCAACCTCTCTCCAGACTAAGCAATTGGAACCATATTTTACAGATTGATACTACATCTATATTTTGAGTATCAAACATCTCAGTCCACCTAAAACATGTATGCTTATTCAGAGAAAGTAAGTTAGAATGTATAACTTTCTAATTTTTATAATTACGAATTCCATTATTTTTAAATTTATATAATCTATATAAATAATTTTGTAAAATGACAGTTTCTTGGCATTTTATCCACTAAGGCTTAAATTAAAGCACAGATAAGTGACAAGAATTGTCTCTCTGCTTACATGTGCAAAAACATGTTTCTCTTCGACATGAATTGGCATTAAAACTTTTCAGTGAGTCAGAACTTCAATAAAATTATAGTTGAAATTTAAAATATATGTTATACAAAGTGACAAACTGTAAAAAACATACTTTTAATGCAAAAAAGATAGAAATCTGAATTATTTTTTAAATAAATGCATTACTTCTTGCGATCTGGGCCCTGATTTTCCATTGTTCAGCCATTTGTTATCATAATCAATACAATCTGTTTTGTACGGAGAAGGAAGCAACTTTTCTTCTTTCTAACAAATAAAAATGATACTTAGAATTTAAATTACAAAGGGAGACTTTTTTTGTTTTGTTTTTTATTTTATGAGATATTTCCGCAGTTCTTTTTTATCGATGATTTTGAATCTGCATTCGGTTTCTAGTAGATTTTTGTCGAATTTAGTTATGTAGTCTTGTTCAGTCTGTTTTAGTTTATTCAGTCTAGTTTAGTCTATCTTTTGTCAAAATGTAGAAGTTTAAAGAAGTCATTTACATATATAACAGGGGGTCGAATTAATAAACTTCTAGGGAGATAGGACATATCATAAGGATTAAAATTGCACAGCAACACATTCTCGAAAATAATTTTTCCACACCGTTAGAGGTATTTCCCAATTATGAACTGTTTCTTTATGTGTTGCAGAACATAATAGAGAAGCGTCACTAGCCGCTCATGACGACATTTCCGGCATGGGTTTCGATGAAATTTTAATCCAAATAAGTGCGCTAGAAACCATTTTATATTTGTTGCCATTTTTTATTTGTTGCAATATTTATGCGTTTCCTCATTATATATAAAAATTGTACATTGCGACAAAAAAAAATAGATCGAAAATGTCATTTTTTAAAATAAAAAATATCTGTAACTTTAGAAGAAAAACTAATTTCAGATAGGAATTGCTCTTATTCATCTCTTGACCAGCCTTCATTTTTTCCTTTGGCCCTGGCACTGTCCCCTAAATATCTTCTTAGTACCTCTGTTTTCCTCCATTCTCTCAAGGTGTCCTAGCCATTGAATTCTTTTTGCTTTTACATAATTGACTATATCTTTTTCTTTAAGTAGTCTTTGTCTTTTTTAAATAGTCTTTGTCTTTCTTTAAATAGTCTTGAATAGTCTCACCTTCTCCACAGATCATCCAATAGGTCAAAAATAAATTATAATAAATCTAAGTTTAAAATTTCTTTTATATTGAACAATCTTAGGCTTCTTTTTTGCACAAAAAGTGTATATATTGTTCAAGATTACATTCAGTAAAGCCAGTTTTGACCCCAAAATCCTTGGACTTAGAAATCAAACCTTGGGCGCAAAATAAACGAATACTTAAATATTTCAAATTAATTTAAACATTTCTTTGTAACTAGTTATTACCTTATTTATAATTTTTCTTTGGAACAAGCATCTTAAAAATAATTAGTTTTGCTTTCATTACAATTTTTAATATTAAATATATCTAAGGTATAATTCGTCTTAGATAATCTAAGAAAATTTCCATGGTGCGAAATTAGGGAAATTTCGAATAATTCACCCAGATTACTTTTCAAATATATTACATGTTTAGAAGAACTTCTAGAACACAAAAAGTAGCAATTAATAAAAAAAAATCTGAATGGACTTAAGTAAAAGAATCTAATGTAATATATTAAGGATTACTTCTTCTTTTAGTGATATATTAAAATGAATAAACACGAAATAATTGGAATAGTATATAAATAAGATTTAATTGAAAAATTGTTCTAAAAACTTACTAAATGAATTGTTATTTTGTAATGTCTTCCAGGCTGCAAAAAATACCCTGTTAGAAAAGGGTTCACAGCTTCAAATGGAGAATGAACCTCAAATAGTATTCCGGGCAAAATGTTTGGATCAAATATGTCATCTTCATGACAGTCTATCTTGAATTTATGATCCACTCTGAAAAAGGCTGAATAGTAATAATAAAAATATTAAACTCATATGATTTAGAGTTTAACCATCTTAAGTTACGTAAAACAATTACAACAGAATTGCAACAGAAATCAATATTAATAATCATTTTAAGGTGCAAGGTGGCGTTAAACAATGTCTTTAAATATGTTTTCTATAACATTTCTGTAAACACCAAATTTAATTCAGAGTCGGTGTTTTAATATCAACAAAATATCATTTGAAGCTTTGACTGTAGTAGAAGTAAAAATTTTAATACTAGTTTTTTTTTATGAATTACAAAAATAATATGGATATAAAATAATTTCTGAAATTTTCCCACTTTCGCATTTTCTTGTTTAATAAAAAAATAATTTTCAATTTTCAGAATTTTTTTAAAAATTTTTATCAACATAAATGAAACTTTTAATCATAACTTTAAGCAAGAAAAGTTTAAAATTCATGTTTCAATTATCTACCGGGTGTTTATAAGATTATTAAAATGAAATAAAGAAATGTATCGTTGTGTTTTTTCGATGATTTGCTTAATGGGGATAACATGAAGATTTCCTCGAAAATATATGTTCAGTACTCAAAATTAAATTAAATTTTTAAAATTATTGGATTGCTTAATAGATTCAATAATTACTTTTTAAATTATTTTCAAAAATCTTTTAAAAATCTCAAAAAAAAACGTAAAGAATTGTTTGAAACGTGATTAATCATAAAATGTAATGTATTTACCTTTGTGATATTCTAATCTTTTGTAGACTAAAGGCATTTCTTGACTGTTTACTGCGGAGTTGGCATTGAAGCAAATTGAAAAATCTAGCAAATTTTCCAGAGATCTCAACCGAAGCAATAAATCGATAGAAAGTTGCGGTGCCCTGAAACAATAATATTTGTTAATTAAAATTATTTTAATTAACACATCTGTTCTTTAATTAAAACATCTGTTTTTTTAATTAATGCATCTTTACCCTCAATTATCAAACCATCTAAGGATATCATTAATACAAAAGGGTATTTTATAAATGAAGATAATTGTAATGAAAACATATGACAATTATTAGCGGTAGAAAGTTAATTAATTAAAAAAAATCAAGAATATTTTTCAAGTCAAATCATTTAGATCAACATGTTTTGCGGCATTGAAAAAAATATGGTCAAAACTAACAGAATATGGTTAAATTTTCCGTTTTCTGGCTCTATAGAAACACCAACAAGATCAGTAATTTTTACCAAAGCCCTTAGGTAATGATTTTGGTTAAATTAACTATAAAATACAGTGTTATAATATGGAGTAAATTTTAGTATATGTGGCAAAATTTGGTAATTTTATCAAGATTTCTTAGATCATGGTATGGAGAATTTTTATTTGATTAAATATACTTTTAAATTTTGTATTTTTCACTGTGTCCTTGCTATAAGTATGCTATAATAAGAGCTATAATTTGGAAATCCAAAATTTAAGGAGAACCGCTACCATATGAAAGGAAAACTTGCTAAATAAATGGTTTAAATATACTTTGTTTTTATTATCAGACTTATGTTTTTTTTCTCTGTTTTCATCAGAAAAATCATTGCCGTGCAGTACACTAATTTCACCAGAATTTCTTCAGTATGCGATCATTGTGTATGCAACAGCTAAGCATTTTTCTTTTTTCTTTTAGAAAATTATTTATTCAGGCATTTTTATATGAATTAATACACAGAACTGTATCACATTTCAAACTCCATAACATGTCATTAACTCTGATAATTTTTCACATTCAATAAAATTAAGTATAGAATTTTTTTACCAAGATTTTACTCTTCATGATTTATTTATTTTTTACTACTAAAAAAGAAAGACTTACTCAGTTGTTGATAGTAATATATACAGTGTATCTTCAATGTTATGTACAAGATGATATATATCACCGATCTCAGTTTTATTCTGAAGATATTCGTTTTTTACCTGTAAATATAAAATATTTAAAATCAGCCGCTTCTACTCTTAATATCATCTAAACTAAAAGTTGATCTTTCATTTTATTAGCCTAAGAAAATTAAATATTTTTTGCGAAAATAAGTAATTTAGTTAAATTGATTTTATTGTCAGAAAAATAACTTTTTATAAAATCTTTAATTAAATTTTACATGAATAATAATGGAACATAAATATTTTAATTAAAAAAACTTGAAAAGGGAATAATGAATTTTTTTCATGTAAGAGTTTGCTATTGCTTTTGATATACAAATAAAATCATAGAATTAAAATGATTTTGTATAGTTATTGGTGTTATAATATTAATTAATTTGTTGCTTATTATTAATTAAAATTATAAGAGAAGAAATTTTAAGAGAAGACTAGAAAGCTATTACGCATGCACACAAAATGTTGAACTTACTAGGATCCAGAGCATTTATTAGACATTCTTTTTTCAAAAATTTATTGTGAATTATTTGCGCCTTTGTACTATTTAAAAATTGTCCAAAAAGTGTAAAAAGTCCCATCTAAATTCATTAAAAAATCTCTAATTGGTGATAAAACGGAAAGAAGAACGTTTTTATTACTTCACAATTCAATGTATTTAAAATAAAATTATTCATAATTTAATTTTATTTTAAAAGTTTCATTAAAACTCATTAAAATTAAATTATTACTAGTATTTCTAAATTACTCATTCTTCCTTGTCATTTTATTCAGTTTTCAAAAATCAGATAAAAGTAAAATATGCATATATTATGAAATAAAAGTAAAATATGCATATATTATGAAATAAAAGTAAAATATGCATATATTATATAAATATGCATGTAGCAAAATATGCATATATTCCATATTTCACACAGTTATTTTTACGGTGCAGTGATTTAAAATCTGATTAAAAATACAAAAAATATTAAAAATCATGAAAAAAATCGCAATCAAATTTTCAACTTTAAATAAATGTTTGTTTTTGAGAAGTCAAACATTTGTCTAATAATGAAATTTGAGATAAAATTTATAACTTTTCTTCATTCATTATAAGATTTACTTCATTCATTATAAGATTTACTTCATTCATTATAAGATTTACTTTCATTCATTATAAGATTTACAATTTAAGATAAAGTATTATTATTATTATTTTTACGTTAAAAAAGTTTTGCATTCATCAAGAGTATTGCGTTATAAAATCTATTCAATAGAGTGAAATATATTTTACATTAGCTGTATATTAATAGTATATAGAGTATTGGGTGAAACTGTGTATTTCACTGGTTTTTCGTTAAAATGCATAGTTTTGCTTATATTGATTATTATAAACAAAATAATTGACCGATATTTAGCAAAAAATATCTTAATAATTACTTTTATATTTGCATTCTTGCAGTAGTGCACATTTTCCTTACAAAATTCTTCGTTAATTTCCATGCAATGGTCCGGATATTTTTCGCAATATTTTTTCCTGCTAAATCTGGAAAGAATATGGTTTTAGGGAAATGAGCCAAGCACAATGGTAATATAGAATAAATTATTGAAAAGTACAGGATTATTAATTAATGAAGGTATTTGAAATTATTTAAAGTTATGCTTGAAGTGAGCTAATTGAACTAACTTAAAAAAGGAAATTTTATGAATTGCAAGAGAATATCATGATTTAGACTCTGCACCCTGATTCATGACATACTCTTGTAATTTGTGACCCTTCTTATTTTTATGGAAATATAATGAATCACAGAGTCCACTTTTTTTATTTTTAGGAGAATGTCAGGAACTACAGTCGTTACGCCTTCAATTTTTAAGTAAACATTATGAACTGTTCTACACCCTTAATTTTTTTTTTGAATATTGTGAACCTCAGGCCATTATAATTACCCTTTTGAATTTCCTGCTGCACTGTTAGAAATTTTGTATCAAATAACTTTTGTATTAAAAAAGACCAACAATCACATTACAGAATCTTTTTACCGTAATACCCATTTTTACCAGAACATGTTTTTACCAGAACATTACCGTAAAATAACCGAATCACTCTAATTAAAGAAATTATGGTAAAAGTTACGTTATAATATTTTGCGACAAAATGGATTTTATGAATGATGAACCCAATTTTTTACTTTGTACTGTAGTGTAACTTGCGATACTTTAGACCCTAATTTAAGTTATCCGACTACCTTCGGGACAAAATTTTTGAAAAATAAATATTTTCCACTACATTATTGCAATTTATATTGTATATTAATTTAAATAAACATATTTAATGGAGAAAATTTAAATATACAGGAAATTTTTTGTTTAAAGAGTATTTTTTAGATAATTTTAATGAAAATAACTCATTAACGGAAAACACTCTACACAAAAAACTATTGTACATACAGCTATCAAACTTTTTGAGCCGTTTCGTATAACCCTCTGACCTCTGACCCTCTGACCTTTACAGTGTGAATTTTATTTTATTTAACGAGTTATTTTAAGTAATTCCCAAAAATACTTTATTTTGACATCTGAGAAAAACTAGTTTTTTTTCTAATGCCTAGCTGGAAATTTTTCAAAAAAGGAATCCGTCACTAACTTTAGAATCATATTTGAGGATACATAAAAATAAAGTTCTTAATATATTAAGTTATTCACCCATTTCATATTATTAGATTTTAAAGAGAAACAGACATGAGAAATTCCATTTACCACAATTTATCTGAAATTTGGTGTTATTTAAATGTGCAATTTATAGTAACACATGCTCACTGACTTTAACTTAGTATGGTATGCATCACATTATGCAAAGGTGTCAGACGATATCTGCATCAATATTCATGACTACTTACTTTTGATTATTGCACCATGTATATGCAGGAGCAATATATGTATCTGGACTCGCTATATCGATATTCAAAATTGTTGGATATTCGAGTACATAATTAAGAAATCGTACACATTGATACATAAATGCAATTAAAAATAACGAAAAGACAACGATTCTGAAAAGTTTCCTCGGAATAGTTGCTGCTGTCACTATGCCAGAAAGTACATTAACTGATGATTCTCTGAAAACCACTGATGCATAGTGTCTGACAGATTGAGTCTTCTTCTTTCCAAATGAGCTTTTAGCAGGCATGCTGAAATCTGAAACATAAACACTATATTGCATACAAAAAAGTTTGCATAAACATTGTATTATATTTATTTTTCTTCTTCTTATTATTATTATTGCCATTTCAAACATTAACAATAGTAGAAATTATTCATCTCAAAATATTAAATATTCATCCTACAATTTCTTTAAAATAGATTTTAAATGTCTTTTTTATATTTACGTGTTAGTCACTTCTGAAACAAGTGTACAGCTGAAATGCAAAACGTGAAGCACCCTCTTCAAATGATAATAAGTAAACGAGTTGCAGTTAAACGTAATACGAAAATTACATACATACATAAATTCATACATTTTGATTTTATTAAAAACAGTTTTTTTTGAGGAAAATACTTAATAAAATACTTTTCAAGAATTTATTATAAATAAAAGTCTATCTGGAAATGGTTTTCGTTTTGCTTATTGTAAAAAAAAATTGTAAAATGTTCTTAACGTAAATTTAAATTTGAAAATTTGCATATCGATTACTTTGAAATAACGTATATTGTAAAAATATTTTAATAATATCTAACCATTTAACTGTTCTAGAATTTATATACACTTGTAGAAAAAATTTTTTAAGGAATAGAAAATACACATTTCAAAATATACATACAAATTAAACATTTAACTTTGCCACAGCACTTATGAATAAGATTAGAATGAATGTTTACTTACTTCACTCTCTATCCCTTTCTCATCATGTAATTGTCAACAAAGGGTAAATTAGTAATGCGAATAAGGTGGTTTTGCGTCTGCGCAGAAAATAGCTGTTCTAGAAAATTTAGGAAAGAGAATGTTATTATGGTCTGAATTAATAATGAATCGATTTAATTTGACGCAAGAATAAAAAATAAATTAAACCAACCATAGAATTATCTAAAAAAAGTTTAACAAACATGTTTCGAACTTATTTTACTTCTATAATAACTATATAGAAACACTAAGGTACATTAGTATGCTCTTAAAATTAGTTGAATAAATATCAATTTATGCATCGAGTTAATTTCTCTTTAATTAAAAATTAGTAAGTAGTTGATATTATAAATTAATTTATTTTCAAACATTGAACAATGAAGCCAAACATTTTTGGCTTGAAAACTTAAATTTTTTTATTCGAATTCTAATTCAATTAATTTCAAAGCTTAAATTTATACATTGTCTTATTCAAGTATCAAATATGAATTTAGACAAATTTTTATATTAATTAAAAATTTAAAAGTTCGTTCAAGTAAAGTTAAGCTATATATACCTATATATACACAATTTGATATATCGTAATATAATTTACTGAAGCCGGTTTTAATAACTGAGCTGTGTTTGATGCTTAAGATTCTCCAAATATTATGGGTTTTTTTTACTTCACAATCTATTATTATAACAGTAAAAATATTTTATGGACGGCGACAAAATTTAGTAGGTGTCAAAATTTTATTAGTTTTCATGGATTCTAGAAAAAATAAATAAATACTATACTTGTAATATTTTTCTTAGAAATAAATATGCAGAAACTTTACATTTGAGTAAAGGATAAGCTGCCGGCCACATGTACTCTATTGATACAATACAAGATTTTTAACCAAATATAATACATTGTGGTCGAAATTTGTCATCTCTTTTTGAAACTTTTAATCCTGTTATTCAAGTACAACAAATAGATAAAGATCATTACTTGGGTGAAACTCTTTCGGATATGAACAAAATATATGATAAAACATATGAAAATATCTCTGATGCTCAGTAGAAGCAAAACAAAAGTGATAATGAAAAATCAAAACTCAGATACTTAAAACTTAATGAAATAGACTATATAAAATCAAAGGATAAATATGAAAAAAGAGTTTTTGGGTCCTTTCAAGGTGATCAAAAAGCTTACTGATGTAACAAAGCAAATGTTGGATAATCACCATGAAATTTCTTTTAAAATACATGTTTATTGATTATTATTAATGAATTAAAGGAAAGAACATTAAATAATATTTCTTTAGTGCTGTAAATGAAAAACCCATCTTGATTTCTTTTAAAATTTCCTTCCTGTTGTTTTGTTTACAAATATATATATATAATAAATAAATAAATACAAGAAAACACGAAGAAAGTTAAGAAAAACAATAAGTTTCATTTATTGCGCTTAAGCTGCAAGTAAACAGAACTCATTAGATAAGTTCAAAATGAAGATAAAACAAAGAAAAATTATAGATATATAAAAAAAGGGGCGGAAATAATAAGTAAAAAAATAACAATCAACAGTATAAAAAAAAAAAAAAAAGGANAAAAAAAAAAAAAAAAAAGGATAAAATTTTATTTAAAAAAACCAGAAAAAAAAGAAATGATCTTTTCATTAGCCCACACGATTATATCCGCAAAACAGAGTGCTTTTTTTCCGGTTTTTTTAAAATAAAATTTCATCCTTTTTTTCAAATTATTTTTTATTTTTATTTTTTATTTTTTTAAAATCTGTTGTTTGTTATTTTTTTACTTATTATTTCCCCCCTTTTTTCATATGTCTATAATTTTTCTTTGTTTTNATATATATATCATTCGAATAAAATTCTTATTATTTCTGGTGTGTCAAATAAACACATATTTACTATTTTACAATTCATGTATTATTTTTTCTTTTCTTTTTTAAGTTTGCATATGTGATAATGAAAACAAAAACAAAAATGTTTTCTTTCAGTAAGGAAAGATATCAAATCAAATTAATAAGCAATCCGATTTAGAATACCTATAGTCCATCTCACGTCGTGCTTATTTCATGCGCTAACTAACGCTTTTATGACCTGTTTTTTTTGCTTTACACCTCATCTTAGAAGGATGATGGATTTTCTTAGGCGGCTTACGCTAGCAGAAGGGACGGAAAAGTACTTTTAAACATATTTTAATCCTGCTGTGTTTTCTGTGTTGAGTTTTAGTATGATTTCGATGAGCTCGTATTTTTATGAGGATCTTGTTTTAAAAAAAGAGAAAAAAGAGAGAAATGACTGGAGGGAGGACAATTTTTAAGATCAGGAAGCAGTGGCAAGCATTTTAAAGGGAAATACAAAAAAATAACGATGCTGAATTAATTTGAATTCAATCAATGTAGTCTCGAATAATATGGCGAAAAACAGAGATCTTCTAATCGCTCCGGGCTAAGAGAAGATAAACGAGTAGCCTGAAAAGGTAAAAAAAAGTTCATTCTGAACCATCTAGACCTGAGCCAATACATGCAGTTCTGATACACCTTCACACACAAGACTTCATATGTTTCCTTAAAAAGAACGGACTATTTCCTTAATCTTACGGTGAAACCATGAGATTAAGGAAATAGTTGTTTGGGTTAAAACAAATTCGGAGGCAAGATGCTAAATGATGGGATAGGTCAAGTAAAGAGAAAGATCAACCTGTCGGGTGCAAGAATGAAGGAAGCCGAGACTGATACAGCATAGACGTCAAAGCTCTTAAAGAGAACCTTTTGGAATTGATAAAGGATCAATACATAGTTCTTTGCAAGTCAGAATTAAGCATTCGATTCCAGATTTAGTGATGACTGGAATGTCAGTTGTTACTGTATTTAGATATTCGGCACTTTGAAGTATATATAAAGCTAAAAAGTATCAAACTTGAATAAAAGAGTACCGATTGCAAAAATGGATTGCTAGCTCTTTGTTGTTAAAAGGGCTACTGTCTGAGAAATTCCGCATGCTTTTTTTCCAATTTGAGCCGATCTGTATGAATTGCGGTGAGACGGAACATCCGTGGAAGGACTTGAAGTCACATTCTAGTTGCATGAATTACTTTGAGTTGAATAATGCTGAATAAGTTGCTAAACTAGAACGAACTCCTTCCACTAAGACAATGCTTTGCAAATTAGCAGTCCACCCGGACCATAAGAAGTCGAAACAATTACAGACCCTATTGAGCTTCACCATGACTAGAAATTTTAAAATTCAATAAAATATAAATGTTTCGTAAAGCATTCCATACAAAGGCCTGTTCTGGTGGTTTCTGCTCTCTGCTATCAGCCTGGGTTTTAGCAAGGATCTTTGCCGTCGGTCGGTACTACCACCGTGTACCATGTGCTACGGTCCACTTACAGGCGCCTTCTACTCATTGACTCAAACTGTGCAAGCTTTTAATGTTGCATGACTCGGTACCTTAATCCGATAATTGATGCTCCCAACTGGCAGGCCACTGACGTGATGGGTTTTCAAATGGTATGCGATAAGACCTTCAGAACCTGGGCCCTTAAATCTAACTTAAACTCCAGAAATAGTTTTATTATTTGGAATTACTGCCATTTTTGTTACAAAATCATCAGTGATTGTAAAATTTATCTGTAGTGGGAGGTACAAGAAGAAATATTTAAGTTTTTAAAACTAATTCTATTTCATTCTTACTTATTCTCTGGTTAAATAATTATATCACAGCCAGTTTTTTGAGAATAATATATCTTTCTTTCTTAAATTTAGAGATGAGAAATTTTGCTTTATTTTTTATTTTATCAGAAAATTATGTTTGAGTTTATTCTTTACTATATACCTCTTAACAAGTAAATAACGTTAGATGCGTCTGTAGAATGTAGAGTATTGTATAGAATAACAATTTTTTAAATAGAAAAAGTCTTATGATTTATAAATTTAAAATTCCTTACATTACTTAATATTGCATAATAGGAAATACAAAGATATAAATTCAATATAAGGCAATACAATATATAAGTTTAAATATGTATGATTAAAGCATGGGCGTCGTTTGTGGCGGGGACAGTGGTTATACGTTCCGCTGAATAATTAGAAATCTTTTAAGGATCGCCGCAATATTTCAGTCAAATAAAGAAAATTTTCACAAATTATCATTGATTACGCTCATTCGATGGTAAAAACAAGAACAAATAATTATATGTTTGCAGTTTTACTAATTGATGAAGAAATTTGTTTTATTGCTAGAAATTTAAAGAACTAGGTGACTATGTATTTTAATTTTGCTTCAATCAAAAATTAGAAGCCAGTAACACCCATGGATTCTATCATTCGATCATACGAAGACAAAATCATTAGATCAAAAGTAATTTAACGTGGTCGTTTCCTTTGTGTCCTGTAAATGTTTAATTTGAAATTAGCGATTACTAATCTTCGTAATGCACAGTAAATATGTTTTTATCTACAGCAAGAACATATATTCATCAAATAGAAAAAATAATAACCCCTGGTAGGAAAGAGAAGTGCCTTTTGCACTTAGCTATGAATCTAGGGAAATGTAAAGAAATATGTATATATGTATTTTTTTATCGTCTCGTCGAATATTAACCCTGAATAAATTCTACTTCATCACGGAAATGGAAACTCGTTGAATCTACTGCAAGTAAATTGTGGCAACGAAAGCAGTATGTATAATTGAATTTCATTCATTATTCAGTCTTACTTCTCCCCTTTATTCAGCTATAGAGTTTTTCCATATTTTTGTAATTTACTAATGAACTTTGTCACGCAACTTATTATATGTTATCAAATTTTGTTCTGTTGACGCAAATACTGCTAAATTTTCTCCGAAAGATGTGATCAAATTCGAACAAATGCAATCAAATTTCTATACGAAAGTGTTAGTAATAATATTTTCACAAATTTTTGAATTCTGATATGCAGAGATATTGTTTAGAAAATAATTTTATTTCTCGAATATAAAATGCATTTTATAATTATATCTTTCTGTTTTTCTTCTACTAAGTTTAATAAGATACGAAGATCAAGTCAAGTTTGAGAAAAACAAAACTTTCGCTAATTGAAAATGTGTTTTATTATACAGCTTTTTTTAATTTATAAATGTATACATATATATTTAAAAAGAAAAAGAAAATTTAAAAAAATAAAATTATAAAAATTAATTTAAATTATAAAATTATTAGCGAAATGATATAATACAATATTATAAAGCACTGTTTTGCATATAATCTCGTGACATTTTCTATATTATGTTAATTTCTAAAAATTTGTAAATTTTTTACTTTTTAATATTTTCTTACAATTTTTACTTTTTTTCTTCAGTTTATTATTTTCTTCTTCCATTTTTTTTTCCTTTTTTTGTGTTTTTATGCAATATGCTTACAAAATAGTGCACTTTACTTTTAAAATTATTAATTTTTGTTTTCAGTTCAGGTAAGGAAACTGGTTTTCTAAATATCAAAATCAACTTCCTTAGGCTTAAATATAAGAAAACTAGTCTTTGGTACTAAAATTGTTTCCCTAACACATTCTATGAACCTACTTATTGCTGCTTTATTTCCTGCTCGTTTATTTTACCAAGTGGTATTTCTTAACTTACATTTATTGCAATAATAATAACAAACTTTTGTTATTCATTTTTTTCCATTAAACAATTTACGATAATTTCTTTTAATAATCTTAGTGTAGGAACAATAATGAATCAAAATTCGACATGGAAAAGGATAGTCTGATTAGTGGGCATATATTAGTAAATTGATAACTTTTTCAAATAAATAAATAATTTTGTCTTTAATTTTAAACTAAATATAAAGTGCATTTTGTTGCTTGTTTCAAAGCAATGATTTTATTAATTTTTTTTCATAAACTTTGTTAACATGTTTGATTTATGATACATGAAAAAATTCTTATTCGCTCTTTCTTCTTATAAAACTTGTTTATTTAACAAAACTGAATAATAAGTAGCTGAATATGCGGTAGCTGAATGATTACATAAAATTAATATGAATGAGCTTAAAAAGCTAGCACAATCTAAGAAAAGTTTAAGTAACAAGACTTTTCTGCAATACATCCAATAAAAGAAATTATAAAACTAATATTATTGTTTAATGTTTTCAAAACGAAATAATAAAAAAATACTGGAATAGTCGGTTCCTTTTGAAGCATATAATGTGAACAAAAAAGAATAAGAATGTTAGCCATCCGGAAGTAAAGCTCACATAGTTTAAGCATAAGTGAATTAACTATTCAAAGTATCTTACAGCAATCTAATTACTATGAATTAAGTATTTTAAACGGCTTTGAATCATCTTCTTACTCTTATTCTACTTCAACAGACAAAATAGAACAAAAAAGTATAATTTAAGCAATGTTACAAAAATTAGCTATTTTCCAAGTCTTTTTTTATAAAAAAAAAATAGAGGTACTTAAAGGAATTCTGCATTCAAAGAAGAAATGAACAATATGATTAAAAATAGATCAGATCTTCTCGTTCATAAATATAAACTAGTTAGAAAGGAAAATTTATATAAATAATTAAAATTTTTACTAACTTCTAAAGTAATTACCATATTTAATTGGAATAATTAGTTGAATTAGTTTAACCCAGAATGGCTTCAAAAAATAATTCACTATATTTGGAGCATTAATTGCACTCTTAAAACTACTGTTTATAAATAAATGAGTTTTTCCATTTATGTAAGGCTCTTTTCTTAAAATGAAATATATTAAATTTTCTCCAGACAAAATTTTATTATATTTTTTATATTTCATTATATTTTACTATGTATATTTTATTATTTATATTTCATTAATCTCCAGACAAAATTTACTATGATAAAACAATCTTTAATAAAATAAAACGTAATTTAATTTGCGGTTTTTCTTGTTTGAAGAAAATTTTTCTTTAATATTCTGGGATTTCAGAGATTTTAGTATAGTAACTGAAGTATGGAGGTGTTTATCATTCTTTTCAAATTAGCAAAATAATTAATACATTTTAAAAGCCTTCAAGATTTAGAACATAAAAATCGAAATTTTCAACAAGCAACACTAATTCAAAAAACTAAAAATACCTTCATAAACGATTAATGATTGATAATTAATTAATCTATATAAATAAAGCAGAATGTTTAAATATGTGTTAGAGTATGTATGTACCGTATAAAAATTCGTACTTCTGAATCGATTTACACGAAATTTAGTGTATATACATTCGAAAACTCAGCGGGTTTATCTGTTAACATTAAAACTTCTTCTCACCACTGGTTCACGAGCTACATCTCAAAGTAAAAGAAATGGCAAATTTTAATTATGGACTATGGATGATCTCGAGAAATAGCATCATGTCAAATGATATTGCTTTATTTTGATGAATTATTAATTGAATTACTTCTAAAAACATGTATTACTTACTCTAATCATGTAAGATTCCGGGACAGGCAACAAGCAATAAGAAATAAAAAAAGTAACATTGTTTTAGCAAAATTAGTCGTTTATCTTTCTGCATGATTTCGTTGGGGAGATCAGTACCAATTTATTGACCATTTTCTTTTTTTCAAACCCATACAAAGCACGGGTATTCAATTAATAATTCATATAATCTGTATGCCAATGGAGCTATTTTGATGTATGTGTAAAAACATTTTGATAGATACGTATACACTGTAAAAAAATATGCTAAAACACATAATAATTATGTAAATTCCTCACAGAAAATTTCTGTTCTCCAAAACTGCAGAAATTTACTGTGAAACTACATCGTAATCTGTCGTAATTAGATATTCCTCAATGTCCACAAAAATTTGTGACATTTTTTTTCTTTTTGCTTTTTTGCCAAAAAAAGTTTTTTACAGCATGAACTTTAGAGATGTAATTCACAAGTAAGGGGAGCATTGTACCAATGTATCAAGCCTTTTCTTTTTTACCAAAAAATTTGGAAATATACCTTGCAATTCCTGTCGAATCAGATGAAGTACATATTAAAAAATAATTATTCTCGGAGAGCAAATAATTTTTTCTTCATTCACCTAGTATAATAAAAAACACCCGGTAGGGAAGATATAATTCCGTTTGTTTCATGCCCGCATAGAAATAAAATAAATTACAGCAACAGCTCAGAAAAAAGAGCGAAATAATATAACAGTGCAGATTAATGAACGATTTTAACAGAACGAAAGCAAGAATTAAATCATTAAAGATTAAATATTCTATGATATTACTTCATGGTTATTAGTTTCGAATAGCGTATTTGATTATCAGGTTTTCTTTCCAATTTACTCACATAAGTGGAATTATGTATCCCCAGATGACGACGATTTAAAACGTATTGTACCTTTTTTTTTCAAAATAAGCATACTAAGCCTTTTCTCGCAAAAATAAATCAATAAAAATTCTAAAAGAATGTTGGATTATAGGCCCAATGAGTGAATTTTTATTGCAATTATATCCGAAAGCGAAAAAGTACAATACTCATTACTAGGTGGGGCATTCTAGTGTGGTCATAATACTGACCCAGCCGTACTACAAGTTAACCTTAAGTTAATATTTTATCCTTTGTGAAGTACAAGTAATGCAGTAATTAATTTTGATGTACCGGCGTTAAATAATATAAATTTAGTTAATAATAGATGGGGTAAAGAAAATTAATCAAATCGTTCAGGATTTTTAGATCAAATTATACATGGTAGTAAAATTAGCCTTCGCTAAAATTAATCAATAGTATATTTTTAACATAATTACTTGCTACACGCTAAAGAGTATATGAAAATAAAATATTTTGCATCATTAATAAAACTCGTGGTAGAATTGAATGGCACAAAGAAAGTACAGCGGAAGTTATACTTCATAATTCCCTAAGATATAAGATTAATTTAAGAAATAAATTAAGGTTGAACAGAAAAAAACATTAAAATAATGAGACAAAATGTTAAATTAATTACTAACATTCCATTTTATTATAACTCTTAAATAATAAGCTCAAACATAGCACATGGGACATTACCCCATGTATCATCTATTTATGGAGCACAAATTGATATCAAATAACTAAATGAATGCTCAAAAGCAGTGATTCCCAAAGTGGTCTATATCGACCCCCAGGGGTCGACGACAACCTGCAAGGGGTCCATGTCAAGTGAAAAAAATATTGGGGGTCCATGAAATGGGGGTCAACGATAGTGGATCTCATATAAGTTGGTCCTGACTTTAATTCTGGCATTTCATGAATGAAATAATCAAAATACACTGATAGTACCTATTTATTTACATTATACTACCTTATAATATAAAGACATATACCTATCTACATTCTACATAATTTACGAAAGTAGCCATGAAGTAAAAATTTTATAAAATTTAAGTTATTAGGATTATTTTCTGATATACGAAACTGAATCATTATAAACTAGCAGTTGCCTCAGCTCCGCCCGCGTACGTTTTTATTTTTGCTGTGTGTAAGGTTTTATTTCGTAACAAAAAAGTATTTTTTAGCTGTAAATTTATTTGAATTTAATTAATAAATATATAAAATTAGCATGTGTTTTTTCTTAAGTTTTTCACACTACACTTCACTTCAATTAGAAATATAAATTTTTCACAGCGAGTAGCACTATACCAGCTGTCAAAAAAATATTTGAATTTGATGAATTTACAAAAAATCAATATCAGGTAAATCATTTACCCAAAACCTAAAAACATGGCAAGGGGTCTAAAGACGAGACAAAAAAGTTCAGGAACCACTGCTCTAAAACAATAAATTACTAATATGTAATATTATACAGAAATTTAAATGTGTCGACGAATTCATACAATTGCCATGAAATTGGCTAAAAAATCAAAAGCATTTGTCTCATTACAACACAAAGATAACTGCTTCCACAAAAAAAAAGAAGAAAAAAGAGTGAGAGATTCGTCGCCTTAAACCGGAGAGGGCGAGCCAGCAAATTCTCAAATAACAATGCCACACTTCTGAAAGAAAGTTAGAAGGTTTTGAGGAATGTTAAGCCCTGTTGTCATTCATGGGCGAAAAAGGAAAGCTCTTCTTAACACATTCTACTTACCGCAAACGGTATTCCCCCTCTACATGGAAGGAATAGTTATAGTCTCTCTGTGGAAAGAACTCCCCTTGCTCCTTGTCTGTAGCAGTGGCGGTGACTATGGTTACGAGGTTGAATTATTTAAATTAAGGATTGAGTCAATATTTAAATATTTAAGACAGGTTTCAACTCGGATAGGCTAGAGGAAAGAAATCAGAAAAGAGAAAGAGCTCCCATCTTTGAAATGCTTTAATTCTTGTTTCCATAGTAGCAGATTGGCATGACTTTATGGCGAGGGGAATTCTTTCTATGGACAAACTATATATAGTTGAGGTGCAGCTTTTCTTTCCCTCACATCACTTGTGCTGGTTTGGTTGAATTGAGGCATCTTCCCTTGACACAATCATATAAAGTTTAGATATTGGTTAAGTCTGGTGAGTGTTTATAATTGTAAAAACAGTAATGAAGAAAAAATTTATCCCGTAATTTGAGATCATGTTTTACAACTAATTCCTATTTCTTTTGTTATTAATTGTTAAAGAAATTTTTTCATGTATTTTTGAAATTCAATTTCATGCTTTGTTAGAGTGTAGCGCATTTTTTTAAGTCTGAATATAAGCAAGAAATAATGATTAAATATTTAATAATTTTTTAAACAGCATCTTTTCTTTAAAAAAATTTAATAACTATTTTTTTTTCCTGAAAGTTTAACTTATAAAGTTTCGTTCACTAATCTTTGCAAATGATATTTAAAATATTTATTTAACAATTAGTTTAAAGTAAGATGTTTTTGCATTAGTAAATACCTACTGCCGATTAGAAAATCTTAATTATGGTGTCTATGACAAATTATAAAATATTTAAATGCCCTACCTCTGAAAAGTTTTCTTTTAGTCTCCTGAATAAAAAACCAAATATTTTGTTTTTCTCGTAATCATATTTTTTTAATATCCCACACTCTCATTGATATTAAAATTTTATACCTACTATTACAAGATTTTGATATTAAATTTTATTCTTTTCACTGAATACAGCGCTATTTTTAAATTCATGACCCCTAAAAATTTTATTTTAAAGACCTGCAATCTGAAAGTTAAAACAAACTTCATCACAACATTTTTTAAAAACCATGCAATCGTTTTGAAAATTAGAACTTTATTTCTCAAATTTGCAAGCTATACTCAATTTTCTCATAGTAGTCAGGGTTCGAAATTAAAAGCACCTGATCTCTCACCATTTTAATTCTTAAATGATTTTGTTATAAATTTTTAATAAAACACCCAAACCAGCTCTTATTAATAGCTAAATTTAATTAATTTATATGCAACCATTAGCATCCTGTTTAATTTTAATTTCACTGTCTCACATTTAGTCAGTAAGTTAAATGACAAGTACAAAATTATAGTTAATAGTAATTGTATTATTATATAACTGGAAATAGAGAATACCTGTATTTACAAGTGATTGCAGAGGAAATTTGAGGATTTGAAATGACCTTGAATTTTGGAAACTGTATATATGATTTAGTTAAAGATACATAAAGTCATCAAAACACGCAGGTATGAAAGGGGGTGCGATATTCAGTTCTTCTCAAGGACTCAGTGGCAGAAATCTTCATGGAGTGAAAATGTTATGAAAAAATGTTTTAATCTTCAAAAGATTCCCACAGCACGAAATTTTAATTTCATTTTGGTAAATATCATTTCTTGTTGCAGAGTGTATAACACAGATAAGGAAAAAAATGCATTAACAAATGCCCATCGTCTGACCAGCAGATCGATCGTAAAGTTTCTTAAAATTTATTTGAAAAAATGAAATATAATTAACAAACTTTAAAAAATGCACATATCTACACAAGAAAAATCAATGATTTCAAACAGTACACTTTCCAGGTACACTTTATTTAACATTTGTAGGTGTTGCCTACTTTTTAACGCATAGTTGTGAAAAAAAAGTACACTGTTGAAGCATGAGTCTCAATCAGAACAGTGCACAATAAGAAGAATGGTTTTTAGTAACGTGATTTTGCCTCGAATAGTCCAAACTGATAAAAAAAGCAGTTGAAGAGATTCAAAGAAGAATTCATGAAATTTGGATTTAGGGAATTTGAATATTGAAAACTGTCTGTATGATTTAGTTAAAAATGCGTTAACTCATCAAAACGTGCAGGCATGAAAAGTGATACGATATTCAGTTATAATTCAGCACAAGAAAGAAATTGAAAACCAAGGAAAATCAACAAAAAGTTAGATATCTCTCACAGGATTAAATATTCATTAACCACGGTTTCTAAACAGGCAATTGCGATCTGCTACATTGACTGCAACTTCTGCTCTCATTAGTTGCAATGTGATAGCAGAGGACAATGTGATAATATCCATTAATTAGGATAACTTCAATAGAGAACCAACAAAGTTGGATAAAACATGCATCTTGAGTCCGGTAATTTTTACCGTATTTTGATTCGGAATATTTTTACAGTATATAGGAAGTTGTTATTTTAGAGATAGATTTCCTTTTGTAGTGCTTTTTTTTTAAAAAAAAAGGAAAAAAAACATTTAAAGATGAAATACAGAAGAAAAATTAAAAATTTGAAATTATGAACTACGTACTAATTTAATATGAAATACAGTAGCTAAAATGTTAATTAAATATAATACTTAAAATGCTTGTTTTCGAGAATTGTACATATTGCGCATACAAATAATTCAATCAAAGCTCAATTAATTTCAGCTCAAAATATTGAAGCAATACTAACAAAAAAAGGGATCTGTGATACCATATCAATATGTTCGTCTAAAATGTTAATGACGTAGTAACCCTTGAAATACTTATAAAGAAAAAAGAGTAAATAAGTCCCACGAGCAAAAACCAGTTGAAAAGATGCAGAAAAAGAAACAAAGTTGTTCAATTTAATCAAAACAAGTTCATAAATTTATGTATCTTTAATAAACAAAATTAAACACACAAAGAGTAGCAACACACAGTATAATCCAAATATGTGCGTCACTCTTGATCGGAAAAGCATAAATTTTAAAATCACCAAAAACTGACACACCGAATATGAAAACATTATCAAATATGTATTCATGACATTCTGTCGAAATGGAAAGTTTATTCTTTAAATATTTACTCTGCCATTTATGAATGAACACAAAATGATACTAAGTGACGGTGATAAAAGGAATTATTGAACAACCTATTTAATAATTAAAAGAAGAAACACTTTTCGCTTCCATCCCTGCAAACTCGAATTATTTCGCTTACACAAATTAAAAGCTGACAACAAAACTTTGTTAGTGAATGAAACACTTTCCTGCGTTTGGAAATGCTTTGAAGTACAACTTTTAAAGGTATTTGTTTCAAAACATTGAACAATATTTGGTGATTTAATAAATAGGCAATTCAATCTTCAAAAGTAAGTATGCTTTGAAATGTTTTAATAACCTATTTCTCTTGTTGTAATTTTAAATACTAGAACATCGGACTGATATGTAGGAAAATATTTAAACAAGGTAAATTTTCATATATTCAAGGGACAAATTTGGCACATTTTAGTGTCAAGCGCTTTACTGAATTTACAGAGTGTTTAAATAATTTAAATTGTTTAGGAGTAATGTACTGCCAATAATAAAATGAAGTAAGCATAGTTAAAGCAATTACATTATTATTGTTTACTTAGTTCTAAAAGTACTCCCAAATTTTGTGTTCTTTTCGAACTCTGCAAGCAATTGAAGTTTGAGTTCTGAAATTTTGACTATGATACTATACCCATTTTTTTTACACTTTCGTCCATTATTATTTAGATTGGAGCTCCTAAACCAATATCTGTAGTGCTTTTCTAGCGATAATCTTGGGTGCTAATTATATATTAATGCGCCTTGAGATGTTTAAAACCCAATACAGTAAAACTTGTGTAAGTTGACCACTTGTGGTGCATTGTTTTAGTGGTCAACTTAGACAAGTGGTCAACTTATAGAGGGAGTGGGTCATTGTTTACTTTTTCGTTTCCTATATCATGTTGCTATATATTTAATTCTTTTTTACTTGACTTAAAAATTTTATTCAGAAAATATGCAAATGAATATCTTAAGAAATGTGTTTAAACCTGAATGAACTTCAATTTGATACATAATTCTAATATTTAACTAATTATTTTTTGTAAAAATTATTTCGTTAGTTATGCATGTGAAGTGTTTCATAAATATAATTTCTTAAAATATCAGAACACGAAAATATGTAATTTGAAAACTTTAACAAAATAAGATTATTTGAACACTTTAAAATTTATTTACTACTCTTAAAGATCAAAGACCATAAATAAAGGATCAAAGCATATTTCAGAGCATTCATTTATTCAAATGCTCACTATTGCAACTGGAAGAGCAACTTTTCAACTAACACACCTGTTTTCAATGAACGGATGAAAGAAATGGTCAAAAGCTGACCCCTTACAGTTTCCCCTGATGGTCAACTCACAAAAGGGTTTAGATTAGCTTTTTACACTATTTCACCAAACAAGTGAAATTTTAACATACATTGCAAAAATGACAGAAAATTTTCTGAATTTTTTTTTTCTGGTCAACTTATGAGGGTTTTAGAATAGAATTTCATAATACTCCTAGACAAAATTGACTTATTTCAGTGGTCAACATACAAGATAGACAGGTGGTCAAGTTACAAAGGTTTTGCTTCTTTATATTATATAGGAAAAATTCCGTTCTTGATAATTGAGGTAAACTCTTGCAGGTGCCCAATTTACAAGGGTGGTCAACTTTGCAGGTTTCACTGTATGTGGTTTTAGGATAAATACATCTGCAAGATATCATATTTTTAAAAAAAATTAATTTACATTAATAACAAACATTTTTGGTTGATTCAGCATGCAATAGTTCGAAAAGACTACTTTTTCTAATTATATCATAAAACAGAATCAGATCTGTGTGTTGAGAGAATATAATCTAGTAAAGTATCGGATAAGCGTCTCATTATATAGTATTTTAAACTAAGTTATTATTTAACGTTTTGTCAGAATATTGCATTTGTTCAGTCTACACTCTCAGAAATAAAACTCTCACATTTGACGATCCAACAATCTTTGAGCTGTATTTCGTTGTTTTTGAGAATCATTTCCTCCCGAAATCACGTGATTTGAGACGAAATATGATTTTTCAAATATAGTCCTGCAATTCCCTCACATTACGTGGCAGCACGAATTTGGTTTTTCAAGTAGGACCACAAATGCTCCATTGGATTAAGGTCAGGAGATTTTGGGGGTCAAGACATGACTTGAAAGTCACTGGAATGTTCCTCGACGACTTGAACCTTATGACATGGTGCATTATCCTGTGGGTAAACACCATCCACCGCAGGAAAAACTGTTGCCATGAATGGGTGAACCTGGTCTGCAACTATGTTCAACTAGCTTACAGACATCAGGGATTGTTTTATGAGGATTATGGGTCCTAATGTGCCCCATGAAAACATTGTTCCTGGCGAGAAACCATGAAACCCTGGGTGAGCCCATTGTTATAGATGGAGGGTGGTCATAATGCAATGGCTCTTCGGTGTACATTGGTTGAAAAAGATATTTTATGTACAATGTATCAGAAGTTGGAAAGTATTTGCCAACATTGTACCGAATGGGACTTTATGAAAATAATTCATATTCATAAAAACAGAACCTCGTAAAAATAAGTATTTCCGATTGACACTCCAACGTAGAATCATCCTGCATGAGTAAATAGTAAACTTACATGCCATGTAACAATATGTATTATTTTCAAGATACTTTTTCCATTATTTTTCCAGTTGCAAAGTAATAATTAAAACTGCAGATAGGTGAAACAATCTCTTCCATCAACTATATAATTTAAAGCAAATTTTATGCTTCTTTCATTAAAGGTGTATATATTTCATGATGGTGAAATATATTGTATATATTTCACCAATCTGCCGAATTAAGTGGAAATTATTTGTAACTATTATATAATGCATATTTAATATTTTATTTTTTTAAACTTTTTGCTTACTTTAATGGAGAAAATATTCATTTCCATTTATATTCATTTCACATTCATTTTCGATCATTATTTCTAGCTCTTATTTTAATAATGTATCTCATAATGTTAGCATAATAACTACATAAACTAGATATTTATACACTGTTTTTATCATAGTTAAAAAAAATAATCGCATTAAAAATGGATGGAGAAAGAGTGGAAAATGCAAATTCGAAACCAAAATCCTTCAAAAGAATTGCGGTAAGAGTATTAACAGAAACAACAGAAAAACAAAAAAAGGTCAGTACATCACGGAAAGTATTCAGAGTTATTGTGTTTCTTCTTTTTACGGCTGGTTTCTTGTATCAAGTGATTCGTTTCCTCACTTTTCTTCTCGAGTATCCAACTGTTGTTAACATCGAAATAAGAAGTCCTGATTCCTATATTAGTCCGGCAATTTCATTTTGTAACAATGAAAGGTAAGTATACTTAATTTTGTTTTGAGATTGTCTTTCTGTTAACATTTTTGATGTGGCATAAAAAATACAGCTCTTTTCAAAAATATTTTTAAAAAAAAAAATCGTAAAAGTTTATATTTAAAATTAAAAATTTCAATTAAGTTATAAACTTTTAGTTACTAAAAATTTTTTTTCAATTTTACATACTTAAAATTTTTATTTAATTTTATACGATTTTTAAATTGTATTTAGTCCTTTGTCCTATGTCAGTGAAAATTACAGAAGCCGTAGCTCCATACGAGTTGCCTGGTAGAGTTTAATCAAAATTAAGATAGTTAGCAAAAGAGAAGTAAATTTATATTTTATAAAACTTTATGCTGTGCTTTCAAAACCTTTATATTAAATAGACCAACACAATAAATGTTTTACTTTCTCTATCCTTATTTTCATACTGGTTCTAAGTCAAATAAAAGAAAGTTGCAATAAACATTAATAAATAAGTTTGCAAATTGGACGGTTTATTTTTTATCGCTACCTCACAAAACTACCTTTGGAAGTGCTGATAATGAATGACTTAATTAATCTATCCGTATATATATATATACATACATACATACGAGGGTTGTTATTTATATTTCTGGCCTTGGCAGCAGTAAGTGTTGCTAGGCGACCGCAGACGATTTTAATCAAAAGTTTGATATTTTTAAACATAAATTCAGCAGACGATTTACCATTATAGCTTCATTTGTGTTGTTGACAGTAAATTGAAAAGTTCTTCTCTTTCAAAAAATGGAATTGAATCGTGAACATTTTCGTGCCATTATTTTTCATAACTTTCGACGTGGATTGTCAAGACAAGAGTGCTTCGATGAACTTAATTCTTTATTCA
>NC_092210.1:64728081-64771580 GCF_043381705.1 Parasteatoda tepidariorum | reverse complement strand
AAACAATAAGTTTTAAAAATTAATTAAAAGCATAAATTTAAAATAGATTTATAAAAAGATCCAAGGTTCGGTTCTTCTGCAAATATTTAAAAAATAAATAAATAATAATTTCAGCAAATTTTATTGCATTTTGTTTACTCAACCTTCCAATGTATTCTGTAGTTCCAAAACTTGAGAAATAAGTCTTGACTTTTCTTCCATTTCATCAGGACTTAAGTCTGGATCCAACACTATAAAAAATATGCATATAAATAAGAATACACACACACACACACACATATATATATATATATATATTATTCATAAACGTCAACGAAGTAAACAGAATTAACATTTTACATTGTTTTCAAAATATTAATTCAGGAACATCATTCCGACATGCGAGCAACGTTGATTTTTCTGTCTTCGAGAATTAATGGTTAGTAATTAATAAAAAATAAGTGAAATTAGTTTTTGACTAACGTTTTGATATATGATGTTTTCTTTTCATGAGTTAAAAAACAATCATCAGCATATTTAATTGCAACAAAACGCAAATCTAATCCTATGAAAAAAAATCACCTTTCACAAGTCAAACCCGAATGATAAAATTAAAACTTTTAAACAATATTTAAGATCACGGGCAAGAAATGTCTCTTGCATAGCTTAAACGTTACTGCAGTTATAAGACGCAAACGCACACAATGTTTTTCTTTTAATGTTATAGATAATAAAGTATTAAGTAAAATATAAAGTATAGTATAGATAATAGAGTAATTGTATGATTTTATATGAATTTGATAATACTGTAATGACTTTTAGAATAATGAGAAGCAAATATTGCGAAAAATATCCGCAACGATGCGAAATGCCTGACGACACGTTTTGTCTACAGAATAGAGATTACTGTGGAGACAATCAAACGACATTGGTAAAAAGTTTTATAATTATGTTTTAATCGTCTGTTTTTTATTAAAATACAATTTCTAAGTCTATTTTTCTTTAAAGGTACCCAAACCCGAGTATCGTAACGCAAGTTATGATCCAGGTGATGTTCTTGAATTAAGCCATGATATAAATGATTTGATTTATGAATATAAATAGTAAGTTTACTCATTAAATAATGCAAATTTATAAGAAAATAATTTTAATTATAATTTATTAGAAAATAATTTTGGGACTTTTAACAGTTTTTAACACATTATAACGGTATTTTTTGTAAAACCTTTATTTTTAGCAACTTTTAGTCGTAATTTCATTTATTTTCATTTATATTATTATATTAATTTTAATCATTATTATCGTGATAAAAATATTAGAGCAGTGTCTGAATTCCTCACTATCTACAGAATTTTAGATTTAAAAAATGTCTAGTTTCAACAAAAGTTGCATTAAAAATCTTTCATTTATGAATGAAGAAAATTATCTGTGATAGGTCATCAACGCACATTTTGAGTACATTGTAACCATTTTCAATGCTATTCTTAAATTAAAAACAAATATATAAGCCAATCAAAATGGAAAATGACGTTAAAAAATATTGAAAATTTCAAAAAATTTATATCAGTTATTCTGTTAATTTGTAAAGGTCAGGGAAAAAAACTATTTGGTTATATCTATATAGAGGATCTTTTTAAAGAAAAGTAATCGTAATAAACTATGATAGGCGATATAATTCGCACGTTTGGCTGGTAATAATCTGCCGTACCTAGAAAAATACTATGCTAAAAAGTTAGATAAAGCTAATAAATTTGACAAGCAATAACAAGATATTAACCCCTTCCCTCTCTCTCCCGTCAAAGCACGGAGTGAGATTTCGTCTCCTATTTCTCATGCCCGTGATATTTCCGAGGTAGGACATTCAAAAGTAGTTTAAATATGTCCATATATATATCCAAAAAGGTTTAAATATATCCATCTCTTTTGCCTGGAATTTTTTTCATAAATTTCTTATTTTACACACTAGATGTCTGCACCGGAGTATTTTTAATATAACTGTAGAAGAGTTTATTTTAAATTGTTTATTTTAATGTTCATATAAAATTTGCAACTGATGCTTTGAAATTCATTATAAAAGAAAAATGTTCCGATATTTATTAATAAGTTTAATGAAATTCCGCTTTAATGTTCAAAACACGCATTTTTTAATTTTTCCTTATCAAGAAAATAAACATTCAATTGTTTTTAAATTTCACGCTAAAAAGTTTTGCAAAAATCGAAAATGAATACATATATCATGCATACACCTTTTTTTTAAAAAAATTTTCTTAAATAAAAAATAGGCCCATTTATTACCGTATTCCTGCAATTAATAAGATCGTTAAGTGGTTAATAAACAACACGATTTGATAAAACTTCATGACTAGCTATTTATGATATCATATTTAAATATGCATAACTATAAACGACAAAAATTTCATTCTTATGCATTTATATATTGTAAAATTCTCACTGCACATTTATTGTAATTTTACATTATTCGAATTTTTTAAATTTTCATGTCAACCCTTGTGATTAGCTCTAATAATCGGAAATTACCCTTTATTTACACTTACTTATTCAAACCTTTTCCTGCTTTTCTGTTCAACGTTTTCCAATCAACGTAGAAGAGTGAATTATATTGCTTGTTTGTGCGTCAAAAATCATGCAAAATTGAACAAATGATGCATTACATGTTGAAAAATAAACTTAACCTAAAAATTTTCACAAATTCATTAAATCTTTTTTTCACACAGCGATTTTGAGAAAGCAAATGAAACATATTTCCTTGAACATTCTCAGACAGTTGTGAGAAGAAGAATATTTGGTATGAATGAGTACTCCAAATGCTTCGTTCTTTATTCAAGAGTTGAAAGTTCTCTTGATCCTCCCATTCTAAAAAGGAACAAAAATTTCTGTGAGTAGAAATTGCAACTGCATCATTTTTTTCTTCTTATTCATGTTATGTGATGCTTGCAGTTACCAAGATGGTAATAAAAACAACTGCTCTTTCTGTCCTGTCTTTCTGTTTTTCATCAAAATAAGTTTTAATTTAATAATAAGTATTAAAATGATAGTCAATAACTATCATATTTCATAATTAATCATTTGTATAATAAATAATTAGTTTTTGTTATAATTAATGTTCATTAAGATTTTCCTAAACACTTTGATTAATTGTCTAAACTTCTACGGCTTTTTTTTTGGAACTACTAACGAAGTAATTATTAAAAAAGTAAGGAAAATTTATATTTTTATTAAAAAAATTTATACATTTTCTTTGGAATTTAAGTACAAATTTTGACATTTTTTGCATTGTTAGAAGAAAGGAGTTTACTAACACTCAAATTTGTTGTAATCTTGGTAGCAAAATTTACAGAGCCAATATCCAACGCAATCTTCGTAACTTAAGATTGAAACAGACAGTTGAAAACATACAATTCACTTTAGTAAGTTAAGAGACTTCATATGCTAAATAAAATAAAAATACATGAAGGATTATATTAAATATTTTAAAATTTAATGGCTTTTCTACCAAAATAGCAGTACTTAGACTCAAACGTTATAAATTATAAAAATACTTTTCTTAAATTTAAATGAAATAGAGTGAGGCTCAAATTTAACAAATTTACCTTTAAAGAATTTTGCAGTTTAATGAATTTATCTTTTTACCTGGTAAAAATGTAGGCAAAACATCATTTTTAACGAATTAAACCGAGTTAAAGTGCTATTTTAAAAGCCGAAAAAAGGCTTTTTTGCAGTTTTTTAGGGCTCTTTTGACGATTTTTTTATATAACCTTTCTTTATGTATCATTTTTATGTTTTTATAATTGATAACGAAGATACAAAAGGGAAAAACCTTATTGTTCTTGCAAAAATATCCGACCCATATTCAAATTAGTAATTTTGAAACATAAGTCAAAGTTATGTGCTTCTCTTAAAATTGCCCAAGGGTGATTCAATCATTCGATTTAGGTAGCAATTTCTCGGTGAAATAAGAATAAAAAAAGTTGCTTGAGAGAAATATAGTGAAAATCTCTTAGAAAAAGTGGGGTTTTCCCGCATACAAGTGGAAAGAATAGCGCGATTAAAATTTGCTGCAGTTTTAGCTGTTGAATAAAACATGAACAATTTCTAGTTATTCATATTTTTGTATAGTTGTATAAAAACGACTGTTCCGTAACATAAGTGGAGATATTTTATATTTTTATTTGTTCTTCAATATTACCAATTGCCCCAATTTAACAAGCAGAATTGTCTGCCCCGATAAATTTATTAAGTCGGGATCTGAGTATATTATTAAAAGAAATATTATTTCAAATATATCAACACCAAAATTGGTATGCTGCAATAATTATCTTAGTACTGTAGACAATCCGAAATCTAATTACTTTCAAAAAGTTTCGCAAATGACAATAAACAAAAATTATAATATTTGAGTTTATTTATTAGATGAATAACAACTAAGTTCTAAATTTTTTTAATACATTTTCTAAAGATCCTTTAAGACCTATTCATCTTAATGAATTATATTTTTAACCGGCCAATAAATATCGTCATTAGATATTTCTTGCTCCCTTTTTTTAACTAGTTTCATTTATTCAAAAAATGGCTGAAAAATAAGTTTTTAAAAATAAATTTAACATATTTTTGCTTACAGTGAATAGCTAGGTTAAAATTTGTAATTCTTTTAAAAGCAAACTAAAAGAAAAGGATGTTAAAAATTGTTTCTCTCAAATTTACTGAAAAAATATGTGTGTTATAAAAACTTTCCAAATTTCCATCTTAATAAATAATATACTGTAATAAAATTACTGTATATAAATAATATACTGTAATAAAATTCAGCTTTTTATAAATTATTTTTATTATCTTTTGTAAAAGAGCTATTGAATTATGCACGAAAAAGTAATCAAAAGTGCCAATATCGTTTTTAATAATATTCACATTTACATAAAGATTTAAACCAGAGGGAAATATTATTTTTTCATAAAAACATTAAACCTAAAAAAAAAGTTTTAAAAGTAAAAATATGGATAAACTCAAAAATCACATATATTGTTAAGACGCAATTAAATTAACGCTTTGCTTCCGACTGGTACAATAAGTGAACCGGAATGGCTTCATAATACTAAGCACTGTACGCAAAAGGTTAAGTATTATTTTATCATTTTTTGAAATTTGTAACTCATCTATTTTTTCATATTATGTACATAATTATTAAGTAATATGTACAAAATATTAATGTACGAAATATTATTGTGGCGAAGTTATACAGTTTAGTATACAAACCATACATATTCAAATTTTAAACTTTTTTTAAATATAAAATACGTTTAAAACATATATATATATATATAGTTATATAGTTTTATATATTTTTCTGAATTTTTATTGCAGTTAAGTATCCCTATTATAGTTTCATATTTGATCCCATGATATATGATGCATTTGATCCAATCATGAAAGATGGGATATATTTTTCAATTCACTCTCCATTTGATGTTGCCAATCCTTTTGAAAAAGGTTATTTTATGAAGCCAGGAAGAATGCACAAAATAACTGTTTCGATGGTAAGAACTTATTATGAAGTATTTAGTTGTAATGTACTAGCTGATTACCTGTTCTTCTAACAGGGTGGCAAAAAAGAATATAACAAAATCAAAATTAGAACAAAACTGAAAGCTAAATTTGGAGACAATTAATAAAGCTAAAATAATTCCAATGTCTTGTTTCTGTGAGAATCCGTTATAAATATATTTCCACAATATCTATAATAAAAATGCATAGTGATGGAGCAATTTTAATCGGTACCAAATGTACTCATATAATACTTTGAACCTATAATAGTAAATTTGATACCAAATATTTCTGCATCAATAACCATAATACGTACCAATAGTGTATACCATATGCAAATCACCAAAAGTAACTACGCATTATTGGCGATGGCAGTTGTACGACAATTTTTATATTTGTCCTAAGCGAATTAGTACCATTTCTCCATCAATTTGGCTTTTTAATACTTAGTCCCTTTTTTAAATTTTAATTGGTACTTATTACCAAAATTATTTGAGAATCATTATCATCAAAAAGTGATAATTTTTTTTAACTTTTCTCCTAAATGAATTAGTATCATTGCTTCATTAATTTTGCTTTCCTGTACAAAGGCTATTATCATTTATTTAAATTTCCATTAGTTCCTAATACAAAAATGTAAGAGACATTATTTGTGTCGAAAATGGTGAAGCGAATGTTTTGCATTTATTTCTAAGCAAATAAGTAAAATTTCTTCATTCTTTAATTCGTAGATAATTTTTTGTATCAATTAGTACTTATTACCAAATTCGGTATCAATAGTAGTTTAATGATTTTAAACGATTATCTTAATTGAATTAACACATTGTTTTCCATTAATTTGGATCTTAGTACTGCGACTTATTTTTTTCTATCATTTAGAATAAAATTAATAAAATTTATTAAGTATTATTGGCGTCAAAAATTGTATCGTAATTTTTTGCTTTTCTTCTAAACAAATCAGCATTATTTTTCCATTTATTTACTTTTCAGTTACCGCTGATTTTAAAGTATTTAGTTTTATAGAAACTCATTTTAAAAGTACAATTGTAAATAAAAATTAACGCATGGATTACTTTAGAAATAATAATTTGGTAAAGTAATCCACCTACGTCAAAAATGGTATCGTAATTTTTTGCTTTTCTTCTAAACAAATCAGCATTATTTTTCCATTTATTTACTTTTCAGTTACCGCTGATTTTAAAGTATTTAGTTTTATAGAAACTCATTTTAAAAGTACAATTATAAATAAAAATTAACGCATGGATAACTTTAGAAATAATAATTTGGTAAAGTAATCCACCTATATTACAATTCCATGTTCGAATAAAAAATTCTTTTATCTTAAACAATGCGCTATTTACTCTTGAGAGCTACACGCTGTAAAACATTAACATGGGAAATGCTATTCTTAAAAAATGAATCGTATAGAGCTTAATTTTTTTTCAATAATGATTTTCAAAGTGATGAAAGAATTTCCTTTTTTTAACGTCTCTACCGACTGATCTAATAGAAATTTTTTAATTGAACTCTTGATTTTATTACGATAGATTATTTTTTTTCTCTAATGGCTCCTCCGTCTCATAAAATAATTGTGAGCAAATTAAAAAATCTTGTATCCGTCCTTTATAAGGTTGGGTTACTGTATGTCAAATGTTTGCCAACATTATGAAGAAATTAATAAACGTGAATAAATTCAAGCACATCCCAAAGTGCTAACAATCGTTGCAGTAAATGTTATTAGCATAATCTGAAACATACATATTAAGTAAAGCACTACATACAAAAAAAATGCAATCACAAATTTCTCTTTGTCTAATTCTAATAGATCAAAATGACTATAATACTACATGGGAATTAAAAAATGAGCAATAGAAAAGAGAATGGGAAAAAATTCAACAACTCAGGGCAGAAGAAAAGACGGGAGGATTTGAAAATCCTCTCGTTTGTTTATTTTTTGTCATTAATTAGTCATAAAAATTTCTAAAATTTCCAATACATCAAGTTAAGGTTAAAACAATCTTCCTATAATTAAACAATTTAAAAATTAAGGCAAAAGTTTCAATAATCATTTTAACTCCAAAAATAAAAGAAAACTCTTCTTTTTCGAAACGCGTAGTTGTATTTTTCTGCCTATGGTGCATTAATTTTATTTAATTATCATGTAGGCCGAAACGGTTGAACCGAAATGACATAGACTGCTGAATTATTATTTTTTTAATAAAATATTATTTTAATATTACCAGTTTTGCTTTATTAAAAAAAAGAGCTCCGTAACAAAAATAAAATTATTTCTAATTCGGAAAAATGAGTCTAAATAAGACATTTTGGTAAAATTTGAAAATAATATTTGAAATTGAGCCTCACCTTTGAATTCATTACATACATTAAAAAAATACTATTATTAAGCTAGATACAATGATTTTGCTTTCTTAAACATTATCTAAGATATTTTAAATTTTTCTTGTTTTATATATTTAGACAGAAGAATATTTACTTCCTCCTCCTTATAAAACAGATTGTATGGATTATGACTTGATGTGGAGAAACAATAATAAAACTGGACCACGGTCCCAGGATGTGAGTTATTATTTTCCTTTAATCGCTTTTAAAGCAGTTTCTTTAGAGAAATATTTTTTTTAATATAATTTATGCAATATTTTATGATTTTATTTACAAAAATTTAATCATTCTTTTTGTACATTAGAAAACTGAATTTACCATATAATATATTAACATTAATCCATATCTTTCAATCAAAGTAAACTGAAATATTAAATATTCCATGCAAAAATAATATGATTAATAATAATCTTTCTTAATATAAATATCATTCTGTTTAAAATATAAACATGAATTTAATTTTTAGGCTTGCAGATTGAAATGTGTTGCTGACGTTGTCACTTCTTGCTGCAATTGTACACTTGCTTCCCACAATTATCCATATTCAAATGATTTTCCCCTTTGCTCCGAAAGTTTGTATTTTCTTACAAATATTGATTTAAAAATTCTAACATATCACACAAAAATTTGAATTATTGTTTTAAAAATGAAAATAAGCATTTTAGAAAACTGGAAATGTTTTTTTGAATTTGTATTGAATGAAATTTGTATTGAATGAAAAACATGAATTTTTGTAATAATGGAAGCCATAAATGTAAATTTAGAAAAATTTCAGAAAATTTTCAAGCTATATTTTTTATTATTTTTTATATGTTTTATCGCAAATCTAATATTTAAAATGACATTTGTGATTATTTTTCTCCAACTAGATCAATTTTATGCTTGCTTCCTCAGATGTGCACCTTTTGAAAAACTTATAGCAGGCATTCAAATTTGCTATGAAAGCTGTAAAGAAGAATGCTAGTGAGTAAAATAATTATTTATAAAAAATAAAATTTGATATATATTTTGAGAACAATTTATTGAATATTAAAAATTCTTATTCAAATTCGCATATTACTGCCATTTACTGCCATATTATTTCAATTCCCATATTACTGCATAAGTCAATGTAACAGTAGATACATAGATTGTAACGGAATGCCCTACTCTCCCTCCCTATAGAAATACTCTTATCTGTTTATACTAGTACGCTACGTACACCAACCCACGTTATTACTTCTCATTCATCATAGTTTCATTTTTAATAAAAATCAATAGTTTCTACAAAAACAAAGAAAAAGATTTTCTTAGTAAAATTCCCAATCATTGTAGGATTATATAAGAAAACTTTGTCAATATGTTTATCTTAACGAAAAGACGAATTACCTGTATTTGAAAGAAGTGTTCATTTAACGAATACATATTGTGTAACGTAATAAGAAAAATAAATAAATGAGAAATGATGCATACAAATAGTGTAACTGAATCGGAAGACTCGTTAACGAGGCTTAGAACAGTTTCACTTGATAACTGTTCTTATCTCTTTGGTTTTTATTTTATTCTTTTATTTTTAATCATTTGAATATAAATGTTAAAATTTATATCTGGTAACATCTAATCTCTCTTTTGTTACTTTAATTGATGACTCAAGAGCGAATTTATAAAATAAATATCTCAAAAAAGATTGAACAAATTTCGAAAATAAAAATTCAGTCGACAACAGATCAGCTCATATGGTATTTTGTACAAAGAACTCAGCACTCGGCCGTTCATAATTCTCGAACTATTTAGTGAATGTCTTTCTACCTCCTGTAAAATTTTATTTACCCACTCTAAATTTCCTTTTGAATCTTTTTAGTTTTTGAATATCAAAATAAAATGTAACGTAAGAAATATGACTCTTCCAGCACATTGAAATTTCAATTCTCTAGGTGAATTTCTGCGGTCGGTAGAATCAAAGATTGATTTTTTTTATTTAATCATTCTTCTGGCTTCTAGTACATTATTCTACGCATCTTCCTAATGTTAAGTTTCTAAGTCTAAGAGTTCTTTTTTCTCTTATTTTCAATTCTTCCTTTTTCTTTTCTTTTTTACTTTGCTGCGACACAAAATAAAACATGCTCTGCTTATACATGCTCTTGTGTCATTATCACATACATGTCAATGGAAAGATTTATGTCCTTTTACCAGAATTGGACTGATTGCCAATCGCAACGTAAATTCTAGTTCCCCGAACAGTCACGAGTTTTTCTAGTTTTAAGAATAGTTTTAAGAACAATCATGAGTTTTTGTTAACTTTTTACTGAGCATTTTAAGAACATTTAAGAAAATTACGTGTAAAAATTACATTATTTGAGAGCTTAACATTCTTGCAATTAACATAGTTGGAAGAAAATAATTTTTTTAAATTTTTTATTGAAACACTTTCAAATTTTTCTATAATTATGAAGAAGATGGATTCAGGGCGTCAATTTAAGTGGTGATGATGGAATATCAGGTGGATATAACAGTTGAGGTTGGAGCTTGTATATTATGGTATAGTGGATTAAGTTGAAGATAGTGACAAATTGAAGATTAATGCAGAAATCAGTGGATGATGAAAACAGAAGAAGATGGTGAATAATAGTTGAGCCGGATTAGAATTAATAAAAAAAGGCTTTTATTTAGTAGTATACTTGCAGAGCTCGAGTTACAAAATATAAAAATCATTCATAAGAATTTCAGTTGAATCAATTTTGCATAATAATATTAATAAGAACAGGCCATGGGAGACGAATCCCCCACAACCAGCCTAATCAAAAGCCAAATTAAAAAGTACATGTAATTTGTTCCGATCGGACACAGAAGCATGGGTAGGAGATCCAAAATTGGCGATTTATTAAAATATAGCATAGCCAAAACAAGGCCAACCAGCATATCAATATAGAGTTAAAATAATACCTTGGCGATCACGAGTCGCCAACAAATTTATGTGAATTATTACAACCATGCAACCGAAACATTTAGCCGTTGGAAAATTAGAATAAAAAGTTATAAATAGATTTTTGTTTTCGATTAAAGGCGACAGTGAATATATATGTCTGCATAATAATGAAATAAAAAGAAAGTATCCGTTACATTGATCTAGAAGATAAGAAATAAATATTTTATGTTTGTTTTAAAAAGATTAAGTTTGTGATTTATTTTAAATATAATTCTATTAATAAAAAATCAGCTTAAGTAATGAAAGATATTTTAAAAGATAGAAAATAAATATGTGTATGCCAATTATGGCATCACAATAATAATTATTCCAAAGAAATTTTTAAACACAATAAATACAATTCAACAAGAATGATAAAAAAAATAACAAGAATGATAAAAAAAATAACCATGAGTTACATGCAATACGAAACTAAAGGAAAACAGAGAAATTTTCTGCTCTTTAAAGAATGAAATCAAAAACAGTTTAAAGGAAATAATAGATTTGACTGACACTGATGGAGACACTAATTGTATTATTGCAAATAATATACAAAATGTATTACTTGATCCTTTTTTGTAAGACACTTTTCTGTTTCTATCGAAATGCTTTAAATGTTTCTCACTTTGTTAACTGTGATGTTCCTCAAAAAACATGATTAAAAGATGATAAAAAATATTAAACAATATTAATAATAGAATTGAATCGCAAGAAATGAATAATTAACGTATTTCAGGCTTTATAAGAATATGAGAAAGCTCGATTAAATTTGCCTTAGCAATTTTGTGATGATCAAGGTAAAATTAGCTATAAAATATGATTTTACATTTGAATAGTATATAAAATAGTATTTGAAGCAAATTTCGGTAATTTTATCATGACACCTTAATACATGGCATAAAAAGCAATTATAATTGACTAAATGTGCTTTTCGGTATTGAAAATGTTTATACTAAGAACTATAATTTTGAAATTCAGAGCTTTTATTAAATCATTACCATATATGCAAAAAAATTACAAAATTAATGGCTTTAATGCTATACATATTTGGTTTTATTAACTGTAATTACGGTTTTATCTACGAGAAATGTCCTAAACATGCATTATGGTAATTACTAAAGTTCCTTTTTTGTGTATGTTCTAAATATTTATTTGTTTTTCAGTTACATAAAATATACAGTTGAAGTTCAAGATCGTTACATTGATTTACAGGTATACAGTTTCCGTTTTCTTATTTTATTTAAAATTTTAGTAAATGATTACTTGTTTCTAAAAATAAGAAGCATTACTTAATTAATGTGATTTATAATTAGAATCTTTTGCGAGAACTTTGATTAGTTATCTATTTATTGCACGCAAATACACCACATGACATTTAGTCTCCTATATGAAAACACTTGTTTATCGACACCTTTACAATTTTATTGCAGAAAAACATGCTCACATAATAAACATTTAAGATAATTTTCAATATACCACTTCATCTCTCATGTACACACTGAGTCGAGTGTCAAAACAATTTGCCTAAATTTTTTCTCAGTGTAAGTCTATAAAAATGTAACAATCTACAAAAAAAATTTTGAACAACATTAGACATTGCAGAATAATTTTCCTTGAAACAGTAATGCAAAAGAACAAATTGTAGTCATAAATGGGTTTTCAGAAATGAGTTTGATTTATCCTACAAATAGACATTTAAATTAAAAATTGCTTTATTCAATATTTTTCTGTTTTTAGTAAATATTTTAGTAAGCCTAGAAACTTATTTCTCATTTCATTTTGAGGAACAAGAGTCAGTCTGTCGAAAGTCAATGAAGGAATAAATGTCAAATAAAAATTTTAAGACTCGAATGGAAATTAAATTTGATATCTGATGTAAAAATTCTATTTTTGTTTGTAAGTATTTCAGTAAAAGTTTAGTAAAAGTAACTGTATTTTTTCCTTATTCTTAGAAAAACACAGTGATCTCTCTCAAATATATATATNGGTTATTCCAGGAAAGATAAACGTGATCATTCTATCATAAGAAGTCTACGTCAGCTGATTAATATTTTTAATGTTATCTAAAACTACATGTTTATTTTGTTTCTTTATAGTTATGCTTTTAAAACGGATTTTTATAAAACTAAATAATTTCAAATGAACGGAAATTTAAATATAAAAAAAAAGTTTTAAACTGAAACGCAACATCAAGGAAAAAATAGTACTAATTCATTGAAGAGAAAGTAATAAAATACCAATATTATTATTGACGTCAATGATATTTAATTTTGGTAATCGTTACAAAGTGAAGTACAAAAAAGCCACGTACTAAAAAGGAAAACTAATAGAGAAATGGAACTAATTCGTTTAAGAAGACATTAAAGATCAGCAATCTAATTTTGTTGTCAATGATGCTTAATTATTTTTGTTGGAAGGTATTAATAAAAACAAAGTATTAACTTATGTATTAAAAAGCTAAGTTGATGGAGAAATGTATTTATTTGTTACAGGATACCCTAAACACTCGCCGAAATATATTGACACCATACTGCTACTGTCAGCTTGATAATTGGTATAGTTTTATTAAGTAACAAATAGACTCTTATGTAGGTACAACGTACTTAAGAGTAAATTTGGGACCGATTAAAACTGCATCAATATTATGCATTTTTATGATAGATTTCTCACGGTTATTCAAAGATATATATAGCGGAGAAAGTAGCTTGGCTGCATTAAATTTTAAATATCACAAGTTGCTTTGAGTAACAGCATTATACCTGTGTGTATATTGGATATATATATATATAATAAATAAATAAATACAAGAAAACACTAAGAAAGTTAAGAAAAACAATAAGTATCATTTATTGCGCTTAAGCTGCAAGTAAACAGCACTCATTAGATAAGTTCAAAATGAAGAATAAAACAAAGAAAAATTATAGACATATGAAAAAAGGGGGGTGGGAAATAATAAGTAAAAAAAATAACAAACAACAATTTATTTAACAAAAAAAAAAAAAAATTTAAGTGTTAATTAAAAAAACCGGAAAAAAAAGATATAATCTTTTCTTCAGCCCACACGATTATATCCGCAAAACAGAGTGCTTTCTGATATTGTATCAATAAAGCCAAAGCAAAATATATTAATACAATAGTAATATATATATATATACATATATAAATCTTTATTTTTATATAATTTTAAAATGCATTTTTTTGTGGAATCAATGTTGGAAAAAAATGTTTCTTACTGTTTCAACTTTCAACTGTCATGGAAATAGCATTGTTGCCAAAACAAATAAAAAATATGATATACCGTCGATTTTATAGTTATAATTACCATAAAATCACTGAATCATTCCAATTAAAAAAATATTACTGCTAAAATTATCTTACAATATTTTACCGTAAAAATGGATTTTACGTTAAAATGAATTTTATGGATGATGCACTTAAAGTGCCAGTTCTTAATACCGTAATTTGATCGTGAATATTTTGCCCAACATAGAAACATGTCCTTAAAATTGTTTCTGATTAATTTTACACTTCTGTCAAACTATATTTTTATTATTATTTTAAATTTAATAATTTGTTTTATCTATATCCATTAAGACATTTTTTTTATTAAATAAGTTGTAATCGTTCCTACTAATTTTCATTTCAGAAAGAGAATAGTACTATCGATACAGATATGTAAGTATGAAAATTATTTTGTGAATTTGAATGCATTATTAGTTTTTAGTTTTTATTATTTTATTGTGTTGAGTGTGTATCCAATGAGTTCAAACGAGCAATGGATAGAACAATTATCAATAAAGTTTTAAAAATGGATAAATAATAATAAGTGAAATATTTAAAAGAAAGTTAAAAGTAATACAGAACTTTATATTATACAGAAAAGTAAAGATGGTATCAAAATAGAAATGTAAATGTAATTTTTTATAAAAGTACAAAAATATTCTAATAACTAGGTAGTGTAAACTAGTGTACTGTAAAAAGATTAGATTATATGCTGCTTAAGTTAACTTGCATTCAAAAATGTAACTTCATTTCTCTGTTTTTTTCGCATCGTTGTGGTGAAAAGATTTTATAATTATAAATACATGCATGTTTGATTTGAGTTTTAAAACATTCACACATTTTTAGCATACGAAAGAGTGTTGAATACGGGTAATTTAAATACGTATGCAAAAAGTTACATTCAAAATAACTAATGTGCAGTAAGGCTTATAAGAAATATAAAATATGACTCGAATTTGTCTTAAAACATCTCTGGTATAAACTAGTTAGTACCTGATTTTTTTTTCTTTTTCGTATAACTTTTTTTCGCATTTGGGACTAATATTATTTTTTAAGCAATTTCTATACATTTAAAGGGCATGCAATATGTTATTCTTGCTTTCTTAACTTATGCACATATTATTCTTTAAGAAAGAAGATATACGTTGACGTGAGCATTGAAGATACAGAAGTTATGAGTTTCTCTTACAAACCTCAATATCAGGTAAGTATTTAATTTCAGAGGACCTATGAAAAAAAAAACCTTACTCCCATCCACAAATAATAATAAATTTTCATTACTTTCCTTAATAAGTAATATTTTACGTCTGAAGTTTAGAAAATCTGAAGTACAGTTTGGTTTCAGTTCTTTAAAAAATGTTTTTTCTTAATAGTTATGGTTGATTACCTATTTGTTAATAATTTAATATCTACTCAATAGTAGTTGATTACAAATTTGGTCTGTAAATTAATTCTATACTAAATAATACTGTAATTAAATTCTATACTAAATTAAAAAATTAAACATTTTTGAATAAGGATTACTTGAAGGTATTGGTATTATTTGATGAGAAAATCTATGAAAATCTAAGAAGCTCTGATTTTATTTTCAGTCAATCTAAAAAATACATTGCGATCAGCACAGTTAATTCCCTCAATTTTTGGAGGGGATAGTTTTGCATTTTAAGCCAGAAACCGCGAAAATTTTAAATGGCAAAATCTCTGTGATCTAATTACCTCAATTTAATAATTACCTATAATTACCACAATTCAATTCAACAGAGCCACATTTAGCTCAAATTGGAAAGCTGTAAACCTTGTCAGACTTTATCAGAAAACCCAGTCAAAATCAGATCTTTTTAGAATTTGAAAAAATGTTAGTAAAATCTATTAAAATCTGTCTCCTTTATCATAAAAAATAGTGACTTTTTTGTATCAATGAAAGCTAAAATAATTATGCTATAATCGCTAACTTTTTACATGCATTAATTTTTACTATCACTCAATAATTTATACTGTAAGCTTAAAAAACAATGTTCGATAACCAATTAGGATTTTTCACTGATCAGATATAATTGTTTTGTGTGAAAAAAAATTATATTTGATTTCATTACATTTGAATACTTTTATTTATAGCCAATTGTATTTTATTTATAGAATTAAAATATAACGAATTGTATAAAATAATAAAATTAATTCTTTTATGATTTGTTTAAAAAAATATTTTTATATACCGTAAGCGTTGTGGAGAATATAATAAATTTAAGAAGTAACAATGACATTTTTAATCCTAAAATGTAACACTTATTTAAGGTCAAATCATTATTTAATACTATAATAAAATTATTTTTATCGGTTGCAGGAAGTTGAAGCATTCAGCTACATAGGGGGTTTTATTGGAATATGGCTTGGAGTCTCATTGGTTCAAGTTACAGATTTCTTAGAAAATACATTTCTATTAATCCGGAGATGTTTCAGGAAACGAAACCCTAAGAAAGCAGAAGCATTCCAAGAATCGTAGATGTCAAAATGTTTCAAAGTAATTTTGACTGAAATGTTACTTTATATGCTTATATTTTCCATTATTGTCTTTTATAATATTAAGTTATTTAATCTTGAGTGCTTAGGTAGTTTTAACCCCAATTTTATATTTTGCGTTTGATTATTTGTTTATAATGTTTCCCCATGCAATTATCTATGCATTATCTTATACCAAGCATTTTAAGTATTGTTAAATGTGTATTATTTATTTATTTTTTTTACTTTTTGTCATGGAGAAACATTCAAAGAATCTCAGGAAAAAAATATTTCTCGACAAAATAAATTTTGAAAAAATCATTTTGCCTCAATAGCACTTTATATTTAAAGCATTCTGCTTTCAGAATATTATTTAACATTATTAAAAATTAATATTTAGGTCTTTTATTATCTAGATGCAAGGGATTTATCAATATTATTTATATATTTTCAAATGCAATTATGCATCATTATAAAAATCGAATTTATCATTATTATTTTTATCTTAGTTGTTTCAATATAATTATTAATTATTCATATTGTTTCATTTAAGATATTTTTTAAACTCTATATCCAATTTTGGCTATTACATTATATTGTTTAGAATGCTGTTTTTGTATAGAACATTTTCTGTCTCATCCGTATTGTTGTATTTTTATCATTACATTAAGTAACATTCTAAATCTCAGGGCAGATCTAAATTGGTCTAAAATCAGGGCAAAATCTGAAAATCTCAGGGCAGAAAATTTTTTTAAATGCACAATATCGCTTTGTCCACTATCATTCTTTTCATCGTCATCTTCATAATTCTGCTTTTTATTCTCATATTGCATAGTGTAAAAATACTATTTTACTTATCATTATTATCCATATGCATTTAAATAAATAATTTAATATCTATATTGACTCTTTATTCAATTCTGAGAAAGTGCTGATAGGAAATCATAACATTGCTTTGAATTAAATGATTATTAAATGTTTTTTTTTGTTTATTTATATCATTAAGTCATTTGACTTTAAATCCGAATTTGTAAATAATGCTTTATTATTTGTTTTTATTATTGATTGTGTATGCATAAATTTGTAGTAATTATCTGTAGCGTGTTTTTATCAATAATATAAGGTAATTATAAGAAACTCAGGAATGAAACAATTCTTAAAAAAACTTGTGAGATAGTTTTGTCTTTTATGATATTTATATCACTTAGATTATCCTTACATTATTTAGCTAATTTTTATGATTCGTATTATTATGGTGTTGAAATTTTAGTATTGTAATTTTTATTCTGAATTAGATTGTAGTTCTAAATCGGTACATAACATTAGATTATTTATTTATGTAGCTGCTTTCATATAGAAAATTAAATTTATTATCTATTGTGCTATGTAACCTTTTTAAAAAGTCAGCACCGTAAATTCTTTTGAAGAAAACAAATTATTGAAATAGCTTCGCTTTATATAATAGCTTTTGCTCAATCATTTTACTTAGAGCAATGTTTTGTATAGCTACACTATAAAAGATAACTGCAAATTCTACAGAAAAAACTGTTTAAATATAAACAGAAGCAGAGTGTTCACCTATCAATGAGATAACTCGGGTTCGAATCCCGGCGTTAACGGGTAGCGTGGACTCAACTCTCGGTTCTCACGGACCACAATGCTAATAGTTATTTCATACATTTTGTTTGTTAAATATAACAAATTTTTGTTAAAATAGCAGAATTTGTTTGTTAAAATAACAGAATTTGTTTGTTAGAATAACAGAATTTGTCTGTTAAAATAACAGAATTTGTTTGTTAAAATAACAGAATTAGTTAGTTAAAATAACAGACTTTGTTTGTTAAAATAACGATACCTTTCTACTTAAAAAACAGGCTTCCATTTTTAAATAACAGTATTTTTCCATGAAACAAATGGTTTTATAGTGGCACACCAGCTGTCAGTTTTTTTCGGTAAATTTAACAGATTTTTTTTTACAGTGTACTTACTATTTTCTGTTTAGTGATGGCATTTCATCATAATACTGTTTAACTAGATTTATGATTTTGTATGCACTATGTAATTTGTTATTAATGCTATTTTATCAATAATGCTATTTTATCTTTCTATCAATTTATCTTTAATGATACTGCATTTTAGCAATTAAAATTCCATAATTCTGCGATGATATGAGTTTTTCGATGCATTATTTTAAATTGGTGTCTTTTCAATCTTTAATCTTAATATATATTAATAAAATGAAGACTCTCTGTGTGTATCTCTTCTAATTCAAAATAATATGTGCTGCTATCATCCGCAAGTTAGGGAAGCAGCTGAAAGTGGTAGTTCTAGTTTCCGTATTATAAATTGTTTAAATATTTCAATTAGTTCACCTGGGAGATCACATCGGATATACAGCTAAATTGTTATGCGCAAGCCTCCTTAGCTTCTTATTTAAGAGCAATTAAATCAACTGTTAAAGTAATTTTTATTTATCTAGTTGGGGAAATTGTGTCAGATGTAATATACAGCGCACATTATATGATATTATGCAGTTTTATTATTTTTGAGAAAAAACTAATTATTTTAATGTTTTGTTGGAACTTTTTTTTCACCCTGCCACCATAATTATTACATTGAATTGGATTTGAGAAAAATGAGTTCCATGGCTCCCTTGCTGGTCTACTTTTAAATAATGTAGCTATTTCAAAAACTATCATTTTATGTATTGATATAATATTTACTGTCGTTGTTGTATTTACTGAAAATAAAGATTTAGCACCCACATCTAAATTTATTTTGTAAACAAAATAATTTTTTTAAAGTTGTAAATTAGTAAAATATAGCTCTACTCATCCTAATTCAAGCAACCATTTCTCACACAAAAGTGCTCCTAGAAGATTAAATTCAAGTGGGTTCGAATCCAGTTTCAACCCTTAAATTTAAATTTCGCTATTTTCTTTCTATTCCAGCTGTATGCAAATGGTTTTATACATTCGAAAACTTTGCTCAGACATGTAAATTAGCTATACATTTTCTTGCGTTTCTGGAATGTTTCTAATTACGCAATGCTACTTACATGAGTCTGGGAAATTATTCAGCTGGGTTATTGTGCACGAAACCAACTTGCGCCTGCATCGTTGTGTGTGAAGCTCACTCAAAATTAATTCATATAACAATTTATTATATTTTTTTAAAAAATGTCACACATTTAAAAAAATCGTAAATTTACAAGAACTTTGATTATGTTGTCAAGAACTTTAATAAAGTTGTCAAGAACTTTAATAAAGTTGTTTAATTCAGGAAAAAAATATGAAAAATATTAAGAAAGAAATCACTGGAGAAAAAAACATTTAAATTAATCAATATTAATCAATCAGTTAATTTCAATCAATCAGTTAACATTTCAATCAATCAGTTAAACATTTAAATTAAAGTGCTACTAACTTTTACAAAGAAATGTTAATAAAAATATTTCTTTTTTCAAATTTATAAATTTATTAATTTTTATAATCAGTGATTGGTTTATTGATAATTTATTCATTGATTGGAAAGAAAAGAGTTTGTAGCAACCATAATTTTAGACATTAGTATTTTAAAATAATATAATTTAATTAAAAAAAGAATACAATTTATTTATTTAAATAAATAATTCCATTAAATATTTCTCAATTTTTATTCTCTTAGTGAAATCTTCATTTTTTTCCTTTTCTTTCATAAAGGACTTGATTTGGCATGATAATTCCCTCATTTAAATGACGAAATTAAAATGTTTAAAATGTAAGAGAAGTTGATATCAATAGATGGCGTTACTACGCAAACTAAAACCTTTTCTTGTAAAGTTGTGAAGAATCTAATTTAGAAATAAGTTTCTCTAAATTTTTTATTATAATTTTTGAAAGTTTTATCAAGTAGCATTATTAAAGCAAAGATCTTATTAATTGATTTCGTACTATACTGTGTGTTAAGACTCATGTATATATTAAGTGAACTATAACGAAAATTAATCATTTAGAAAATTTCAGTATTTCAACAAAACCTTTATCTGAACTAATTAAGCAAATCCTAGAATTACATGTCATGTTAGAGAATAAATTGAAACACACAAGGATGTACGATTCAAAAAAAAATATTCTAAATATCCTTTTATACAATGATTAAATTTCCTTGTTTCACGGTCTCAGTGAGATTAATTTGAGATACTAGTATAATCCCTTTTCCCCTTCTTAAGTTAATTATTATTTAAATTGTCTTTTGAAAGAATGATACATCTTCAGCACAATTCTAACATTTACCGATCCTATTGGAATATTTAAATTTAAGAAAAAAGGAAATATATAAGATTATACGTGTGATAAAGAAAATAATATTTTAAATAACTTTTCCCCCAGTGAATCAGTTTTCTTACAATTTCAGATGTATAAAATGTTACAATATTTTTCTAGGTTTTCTTTCATTCTACGTTTAATTCTTTTTGGTCTTTGTTTCGGTCTTATTCATTGTTTTCATTGGTTCATTGTTCATTGGTTCATTTGTTTTAATTATTTTTATTGAAAACTTTAGTGCTAACTTCAAGTATTCTTGTGTACTGTCAATATTTAATTATATTGTTTTCCCAAAAATAAAACTAACTAAAAATTCTTAACTGCTTAAATTAGATGTGCATATTTTTTATGCTGTTGTTATTTGTTACGATTACTCATTCAAAATAAAGATACGACTTGTTCTATTTATACTGAATAAGAATATCCAGAAATCTTGTTCTATTCTTTTAATAAAATAACTCTTATTTGAAAAAATGTTACCTAAGCCTTATTTATTCAATTTTTAAAAAATCTCATGCATTATGTGCATAGTTTGCTTTTCACGTTACGCTATCGTTTTGTACTGCAGCGAATCTTTTAAAAATATAAGCATCAGTTGTTAATTAAAAAACGTCCAGTGGCTGAGTGTTAGCGCTTCGCATCCCTTGCCACCGGTCCTGGGTTCAATCCTCGGGCCGGGCAAGGTTGACTCTGCCTTTCATCCTTTCAGTGGGTCGATAAATGAGTACCAATCATGCTTGGGAACTAAACACTGGGGGTTCCGCGTTTGGTTGACCACCAGACCGGAACATCTGCTCCAGCACCCCAGAGCCCAAAGTCAGGAAAATTTAGATGGGAACAGTAGGCCTTGGCCCTCTATGAGCTGTCGCGCCGTGTTGAGTTTAGTTTAGTTTTTGTTAATTAAAAAGCTATATACAATCATCTAAGGAATTCGTCCGATAATTTTTAAAGAAAAAAATTCTTATATGAATTATTTTTATTTAAATTGTAATTAATCTTATCAAAAATATATTTGAACACTTGGGTATTATGCACAGTGCACAAAAAAAGAAAAGAAAGGAAAGGAGCACCTAAGTAATTTTTGATCTAGAGATAAGATCATCATGTACTAGAAATGAATCTTATTGGTTTGAAGGGGTGATCTCAAATATGCTGATTAGCAAAAGCAGACGATATTTAAGTTACGAAATCAGACACAATAGTGTACTTTCTGAAAATAAACAAATATTTTCTTCAACGGATTTCTGATTCTCAAAATATAGGGGTTAGCAGCAATCTGGGAAGTATGGTCATGGTTGGTATGGATTTGGTTTCCTTACCAGCAATTTGCGATACATCAGGAGAGCGATACGAAGTTTTGACCCTTTAATGTTAAATTTACATTTTGCTCATTTAGTCATATCGTGAGATTTTTTTACATGCAATTAAAATACGTAATCCAAATATAATTCCATGTAAAAACAAAATTTTAATAATTAGGGGAGAGTCGGGTAGCCCCGCTCACTTAAGGAGTATTGCTTATATTTCTGTATAATATTGAGTAATAATCAATATTTTTGTATGTTTCTATTGTTTGACCATATAATTAAATAATGCAAAGAGAATAAACCAAAAAAAGAATAGTTTAACTTAAAAAAATAGAAATTTAAAAAAACATGTTTTTCAGCTCTTTTCAAAATGCGTCGGGTAGCCCCGCCCAGTTACAAAACTTATGTTTTTTGGCTGTTTTTTCAGGAGTAAATGAAAGTGACCAATGTATTGACAATAGATAAACCTCATTTATCATTTTTATCAAAAAATTATTTTATTTATTACATATTTATGTACTTTTAGTGAATTCTATCATTTAATAACAACAATATTTGTTGTTAAAAATGCATATAACATTCAAATTTGAAGCAATAAAATAATAATCTTTGTAACCGTACATTTATCAACGAAATAAAATTGGGCGGTGATACCTGACATTCATGTGAGCGGGGCTACCCGAAATTCAATTTTTTTGTAAATTTGTAATTACTCGAACAATTTTTCAAAAATAAACTTTTTTCTTTACATACTTTAATGCTGTATGTATAGAAAAAATTATTTTATAAGTATTAAAATGAAGTTTAAACGAAACATTCAACCAATTTTTCTTAACTTCATGAATACTGTATTCAACATATTTTCAAAACTATTGTTTACCATGTTAACAGCTGCATAAATACTTGAAACTTTGAAAATAATCTCTTTTTAATATAAAAGTTAATGTACGATGGCACATTGACTTGAGAAAATATTCTATACATATGAAATTGACGTTGGGCGGGGGTACCCGCTGGGCGGAGCTACCCGACTCTCCCCTACTCATTATTTTTTATGAAGTTCTTAAATAATAGTCGAAAGAGCTTTGAATTGTAAGGTGCACAATTGTTTAAATTATTTTAAAGAATATCATTTAAAAAATTCAAAATACAACACTTGTACGAAATTGGACAAATATTTCCTGAGAAATCATATTTTAAATAAGCGATTTCTTTTAAAATTTAATTTCTCCTGACTATTCAACTAATTTCATTAAAAATTTGCATTTTGCTTTATAAAATTACGTTCCTTAAAATGAGGCGAAAGTTTATTTACCTTACAATTTGAATGCTTTTCATCCAATATTAAAAAAATAATTTTAAAAAAAAGCAATAATAGATAATGAAACAATAATAGATAAAAATTATTTTAACAATTAATTATCCATGTCTAAACGTATTTTACAGTTGCGAGCAAAAAATTTTCGCTTCGCTCTAAAAATTATCTAGATATGTTGAGATGCGGTAAAAAATAAAATGATTATTAAAGGGTCCAAACTTTGGTTCACTCTCCAGACCAAACTATTGAGACCCCAGATTACCCGATTGGGGCAAACCCCTATATTGGTAAGGAGTGTAAATCGGTCAAAAATAGAAAAGAAATAATTATTTTAAAAGTCATGAGTTCATATACTTTCCTTACATGTAAAAAAAAGCTGTTAACAAATAAAAATAAATGATCAAAGAAGATATTGAAAATTCTTATTAAAAAGCATTACTATTAAAAATTATATTAATCATACTACAAACAAGCAGCTAATTGAAACAAACAGAAATAATTAGAATTCTTAAAATCATTTTTCCTTATGATTTTATGCGTATATTATTCAAAAGCGATAAAATAAGCATTTGCGATTTGCATTCCGCCAAATTATTATGTTGTTTGAACTAACTTTAAGCTTTTGGCTAATTTTCTAGGAAATGGCCCTTTTAATAAATCACAAATTCATATATAGATTTTGTCCATACATTCGGGAATTATCTTTAACTTTATAACGGAACCGCGCTGCTTTAAGTCACAATGCTTCTTAATAATCTTTTTTTAATAATACTTTGACTATACTTATACAAAGTTAAAAAAAAATTGTTTCATGTTGAACAATAAAAAAGGTACCTTGAGACATAAAACAAAGCAATTTTTCAGTAACCATTATAAAATATTAGATTAAACCGTTTCTCCAATCAGGTTAACACATATTATTGTGTATTTTAGTTTAAGAAGTATTAAATTGCTTAATTTTAGAGAGATTTTGCATATGGTCATGCCCCCCCTCCCCTAACATTAACGTGAACGTCATTTCAGCTTTACAGGGCGTGCGCAAAAAAAGTTTTCCACTAATCACCTACTAAACATGTTTGAATACCATTTTTCTATGGTTATTTGACTCTTTTGGTTGAATATGATAAAATAACAGTTAAATAAATTATTAATATTTATTTAGTATAATTTTTGTCCGAAAAACAGGCAAAGGGTTCAGGAGGTTCAATCAAATACTAAAATGTTCAGATAAAAAAAGAATGTTAATAAAATGTTTAAAATATTATCAATTCTTGTTTTTGTATGATATCGTTAAATTAAAGGTATTTTTTATCCTGCTTGAACATTTCGGCTTTCACTGTTATTTCGTTTCTTGCATTTCAATCAATTTATTAGATAAAGAAGCACGACCACTCATGGATTTTTAAAACAATGCAGTATCACTTTTGTTACAATACAGCATCATATTTTTTTAATTAAGTGGTACCTTAAAACTTTAAAATACTTTTCCAAAGGTTCATAAGGAGGAAAAAAAGCTGCGAATTCGAAACTTGAATTTTCTTGCAAAACCAAATGGCACATTAAATAAGTTCAAAAAATTTTAAAAAATCTTTACTGGAAGCTTATTATTTTAAAGAAAAATTAGCACTGTTTCTCTTTAATGTGGCGCATTAAAGAAACATATTCTTCGCTGCAGTATTTCACATAAAGTTTATTTTTCATTCTAATAAGTTGAATTTAATTTTAGTTTCACAATATGATTTTCGATTTATGATTTATGATTTCCTTGAAAAAAAGCAGCACAAATTACCATTATACATATATTTTTAAAAGTAATTAATTTTTATAGCTTAATCAGAATTTACCATTTAAAACATTTCATTAATTTTATTGTCTTGCTGAAAAAGAAATTCCAATCGTATACTTATTTTTTTCCCCACCGGAGTTGCTTTTAAGCATACAGCTATCATAAAAATACCTTAATCTATTATTTTTGGTTTAGTATTTGTGTTAGTTATGTTGTTGTATCAGAGCAGCTTGGACGTGTTCTTTAAAAGTAATTGTTATCAAGCAAAGCTCCATGAAGTTTAGTTCTGTTCCAGCTGTAAGCGACGACGTTTAAATGTGGTTAATGCAACAAAGTAAGCTCTTAAATATTGCAAAATGTAAGCAAATTAAAAGTTTATTTTTAAGATAATATAAAACAAAATCTCTCCTTTACAAAGAAAAAAAACTGATAAAAATAAACTCTTATTTACATAAATTTATGAACGTTTAAATAAGATATCGAATTTTATGTCAATATTTAAGAAAACCGCAGACTTTGGAAAGAGAATTCTTATTAGCCACAAAAGAAAACATTTATGAGTTAATTTTTTTTTGCTGCAACTGTATCATTTTTTGAAAAGAAAAAGTTATAAATTTTTTTCAGCGTAACATTTCAACGATTATCATGATGAAGGTATTAAATTTTTACTAGTTTATACTTTAGCTGAGAAAAATAATGTTTCATAAAAAAACTACTACCTGCGAATAACATGAAAAGTTTAAAAAAACGAGAAGAAAAAAATAAATAAATTGAAGATAGTTGCTTATGCTGAACGCTTAATGGTTCATTTTGAGAAAAAAGGAAAACATTAAAATTCCCATTTAAACGGAACCATTCGCTTGATGTTGTGTTTGTGAATTTCTAAGCAGTTTCTTGGATTTTTATGTTAGGGTTCTTTGCTTTGATTTTCCCCATTAGATGTGTAGATAATAAAGAAACCTAACTTAAAACCTCGTTTGAAATGTACTTCTAGCAATAAAAAATAGGATATACTGTCGAGTACATGTAAAGAGTTTTCTGCTTCGTCTTTCGTTAAGAGTTTGGAATTGGGTAAATATTTTAACTATCATTATAGTTTGATTTTGACTTTTTTTTTCTTTTCCTTTTTAAATGTCAATATTGTTTTACTTAAGCACAAAAGAATTGCAGAAAGGTTTTAAAAACATCAACAAAATAAGATACATAAAAACTTTATAAGATACGATATATATTTTAAAAAAAAAACTTTTCTGCTCAATGCATTTTAAAATTTGTTTTTGTGATCATTATTTCAATATGGCCTTCTAAAGTACGGGGGATTTAAAAATTCCAGCAGCAAATTCAGAAGGGGTAAAAAAAGGGTATGAAAACTTATCATAGAATATGGGGTCGAAAACCACATTAAGATGGTGAAAATCACCCCAAAAACTCATGCAGTTTACGATGTCCTCCCAGAAAGATTCTGCAAACTGCAAAAATATTTATTTGATTGATTATTACAACAGTTATTCAAAGTAGCATCGGCTGACGTCATTGCAACTTAAAACTACGTGTAAGCAATTTACAGACGCTGTTAAAAATACCAGGTTTTGTTTTTGATATCTGCCGAGGCAAAGACAATTCCCTCTTTCAAATAATCCAATGTCACCCCAAGTATAACATAAACTATTGATTTAAGTAGATCACATTGGAAAAAGTCGTAGGAATTGCGGTCTACCTTTACACACAAATGCTTTATATAGTTATAACAACTCTCAACTGCCCTCAACTTTTCGTCTCATTAGATGCAGAGTCTGCAAGCATATTTTGTAATTATAACCCTCTCAATGTGGTTTGCAACCACCCTTTAAATGTCGTTGCGTTATGGTTAGCTTTCATTTTCTGGATGCCATTTATGACACATCTGAATTTGTTTCCCAAATTTTGGAAAATCCTGCATGTTTTTTAAAATTAAATTGCAGGCATTTTAGTACATATTAAACTTTTCCTGGTGGAACGAATGAGAAAATACTTGCACATGCTCCATAGGTAATTCAATCAAGCGGCAACCGTTTGTGGAGGTTTAGCTTAGTGCTAGACCAGAATGAAAAGAGGCAATACGTTTTTCAATTGCATGAGTTGTTTTAAATTCGAATTTGAATCTAATCAAAATTCTAATTAAAAATTCGGATTAATTTTCAATTACATTTTTTAATTGCATTACAATTTCATAATTTTTAACTGTAAAATTCCATATTGTTTTCATACCCTTGAAAATTGGATTACAATTATTTTCCAGGTGAATGAGACTGATATCACTGGCATCAATCCATGTGTACAATTGGATTGGAATATAATGTTAGTTTTGTAACTTTTAGCTAACATCTCAATGAGAAATTTCACATTTAGAATACTATTAGATTTAAACGCCAGGACCAATTTGTATTGTCAGTTCCGTATGGTTTTCAAAAGCAGTTCAATGCTTTAGTTCCTTGAATAATATTTCAAATGGTCAATCTTTTATAAAAACCAAAGTTTTAAATTCTATTCCAAAATTACAAAAATAAAAAGAAACTCTTATAATTAATAACAATGTGATTGGATAATTTTTTTGCATAATATTGTTTTTATTTAGTTTAACAGCACATTTTAATTTAGGAAATTGAGTATGATACGTAAGCATGTTTTGCGTTGTTATAGTTTTCTTATAACAATCATAAAATCATCTATGCCAAAGATTTGAAAGCAAAAATAATTCATTTACATACTAGCATGAAAAAAGAAAGAATACTTAATTATAATAGCACAACAGTTGTTACAAAAAGGACTTAAGCCATAGCTCATTTATGGTTGTAACTATATAGAGTGCCAAAGTATAAATTGCACATGTAGCTGTGTTTGCAAATGTAATATTTTTAATTTAAGTTATTAAAGTTATTAAAGTACAGTGTTTGAATTAGCTTTAAAAAAAAGTCATGTGAGATTTATTAAATCAGGCATTTTTTCATTCTTATATTTGTTTACAAATAATGACAATATCCAAAAGAAAGATAGAGTATACTTTGTATGTGAATAAATCACAAAAAAATGTTAGAAAAAAGGCATACTATAATTTCGTCAGCATAAACAAGGACTTTTATCAGTGCCAACACACCAAATAACAGTAGAATGATAAATAAATAAATACGTGCAAAGTGGTTAAACTGATACGGCCAGAGAAACGAGCTCGAGCAAGATAATATTAGAAGGAAGAAAAGAAAAAAGAGTGACGGGACTCGGCGGAAAACTCAGGGACCAAAAAATTAAATAGAATAGATTTCCAAACGTTGGAAATTTATGAAATATTAGAAAGAACAGTTACTAATTCTTTTCCCGCAAAATATGGAGTGATTCCCAGAAATCAAAGTAGGTAGATAAAAAGCAACCTTATTAAACTATCTGCATAGTGGAAATGCTAATCACAGGTTTAAGTTTTTTTCCCCATAAGACCATTCAACACCACTATTGAATCAATTAACTAACACAGTGAAGAATTGCTCTGAAGATTTATTAACGAAAAGGTTGTAATTCTATCACAATATTATCATGAATGATTGTAACAGAGACATCTACATTTTCTTGATCTTTGGATACTACTTTTTAATTTTTAGGATATTATAAAAAATATGACTTGTTTTCGATTGCAAATGAGTCCTTTCATGCTGTAAATATTTTATGTAAATTTTTCTCTAAGTTGACATATTAATATTTAGAAAAAGCTTAACTAAAACTTATCCATTGTTGGATATGAATGTAGTTAGGAATTAATTCTGGTTTTTGAAGAGGGTTACCTTTAATTAGCACTTTTCCTTTAAATATTTTTTTCAATTCGTTATCAAATATTCAGTTTATTCTTTGTTTAATTCCTAAAACTCAACAATCGTTCTTTAAAGGAATGAAATTAATTAACCTCTAGCGGTTTTTATTTAAATGTAAATTTTCTATTTATGTTATTTGTTCAATATAAAAATTTATACTCTAACATTTACACGGAAATTGGAATTTCCAAATTTTTATGCCTTTCTTTGAATATTTTTAAGACTTTAAACATATTTCATTGTTCAATAAATGAATAAATTAATTCTGAAAATATGGAAAACGCATTTTTGTTTAAAACAAAACGTATTAAAAGTATATTTTTAAATTTATTACATTAACCGTTATTGTTGAAAGTGGAATAAATTCATTGGAGCTTAATATTAACTGGTTTATTATTTTTTTACGATTTTAATGATTATTGTTGCTGTTATATGTTTCGTCAAATTATAGTGTTGAAAACATCCTCCACATTGATTAGCTTTAGCCAATACTTTTAAATTCATTAAAACCCTGACTCTTAAAATCCTCAGATTAACATTAGTGGACTTTCTAATTGGTCATATTCCACTTTAAAAAAAAGACACCCCGTATACTCGGTTTTAAATCTTCTAGCTACAACGTACTAATTAAACATGCAATGCATTTATAATTTTTACGAACTTACGTGTGGAAGAAGAGTAAAAAATTACATTAGGTTAATCCGCACGAATTGTTATCAAAAGGTTATAGTTTGTTCTTAAAACATTATTAAAAAAAGTATTTTGAACAGCAATATCTTTATTTTCAGATAAATTTAGAGGCATAAAATATTATATTTCACAAAAAATATATTTTTTATTATTGCATTTTTATTTTTATTTTTTAAAACTCGAATCATCATTTTCGAAATTAACAAAATTAGCAAATAATTTTTACGTACACTGATGTTTGAGATGTTTCTTGATATTTTAACCTGTATTTTAGCCAAACTATTCATTAAAAAGAAGAATCAGAAGTCACAAGGAGTGGAAAATGGCAGTACACAGTGAGATTTCTAACAGTAAGAAGTATTGGTCGAGTTATTTCTTGCATTAGGTATTTAAATTATACACATAAATACGTAAAATACGCATTTTTAAATTACATAATCTATCTTTATTATAATATTTATTTTTCTAACCCTTTTATTTATAATTTCTTTGCAAAATAAGTGAAATCGTGTAACTTACGACAAAATAGCAGCAAGTCCAAGATAACATTTTAAAATCAAATATTTTTTTAAAAGATCGTAAGTCAATAAATCCCAATATGGTAATCATTTTGAGGTCACAAAAATGATTCCTTGGCAATTAAAAAATTTAAAGCAAATATTCTGTGAAAACTGACTTAAAACTTATTTACTTAGTGCTTTTTTTAACCCCCATCTTTCTCTTGAAATATATGTTTGAAAGAGTGGTATTCAGAATACAATTTATGTTTCTTTAGTTTAATTCTTAAAACTAATAACTTATTCTTTTAGAAATTGAAGTCCAATTGAACTGATTTTTTTTCTGCTGGAATTATTTTGCTTTGATAATTGCTATTCGTTACAAATTTCTGCTTTTTTTTAAAAGTAAAATACGAAAATATTAAAAATTGGGATCTCAATGCTTTCTGCTTTTTATTTATTACTGAGAAATGTAATTGTTTCCTTTTTCACTGATTATTTCTGTTTCAAAAAATATAAGAAAAATATTCTAGAAACTAGCAGGTACATTGCAACATACCTGGCAAAAATCTTTAAAGCAATCCAATTTTTATAGCTTTTTCGGCAATGAACTCGAAAGAGTTAAATATTTTAAGTTCATTTAAATGGTTTCTAAGATATAAAAGAATGTATTCCTACTGTAAAGAAAATATTTCAGTCAACTGCATAATAGTGACACGTGCTATTAGTATTCATGCAGTGTTTCATCCACGTGGGCTCGAATTTCAATTTTGTAATTTTCTGCTCTTCTGTCCAATTTCCATCTATTCCCCGATTTAATAGGTGGAACTGAAAATTGGTTGTAGGAGTTTCTAATTAATGAGAAGTTCCCCTATAATTTTGCATGTAAGGACATGGAAATTGATGATATGGAACTAAAACAATTCTGCTGCAATCTTAACCTAGTTTGCAAATGAAATAAATGATGCAACAACTAATTAAAAAACCATACTATTCCATTCTGTAGGTATGAAAATGTAATTTGTTGCTTAGGTTAGTTTGTTCGTGTCTTACTAATTTTTATGAAAAATTGCTTAGACACAATGTTAGGTCCTTTAAAAATCAGAATATGTAAGGGATTATTCAAATAATTTTTAAAACCCTGTTAAAAAAATTTCTTAAAATATGCGCATTCTCGTGAATTACTTGATACATATCAGTCAACAGGTTGATAGCAAAAAATGAAGAATTAATTCAAGAAAATAATCAAAATAAACTGAAAAAAATGGTGATTATTAATTTTTAACTGACGACGTTTTGAACGAACGATACGTAAGATTTGTCTTATTAGCATATCTGATGTCTGGCATAACTTGAGTGGAAATTTATTCCTTTATTTTTTGGGAATAATATTATACATTATCAGTGTTTAGAGAAATACTTGAGAACCACAAAAAATGCATAAAGTATTCAAATTTATTGCGCTAATATAAGAAGATTTAGCTTGACATCAAGATCTCATGCTGCATCAGAAATCATTTTCTTATTAGACAAATTACCAAGAATTAACTTTTGAGATATATTTGCTCGTGCTTGAAAGGATATTAAAGAGTGCGAAGTCTATTATTTTTAAAATTTTAGGAGCCGAATGGGATTATAGACTAGTTTGTAAATAAGAACTACGTGCTATATAATTCATGGAAAAATAAAATGAACCTTTTCTAAATATTTTTAGTAAATGAACTGTTTATTTTTATTAAAATGTTACATGCCTTATATGACACAGTAACGGTAAGAGGTAAAATACTTTCCACATTTTCAGGATTATTTAAAACAAGAATTTTTTTTAATAAAGAATTCTAAATAACCATAGAGACCATAAATATATACACATTACATAAATGTGTAAATACTAAGACCATAAATATATACACATTTTTTCTCATATGGGAAAAGCAAAAAGTTATATGGGAAACGCTTAAGGCACTACCGAGGCTTTACCCACCTGAACATTTTTTTATGTTTAAATATTTTTAAGCGGAATAACATCAGATTTCTATCACGCAAATCACATGCTTTTACTATCTGTCAGCAAATTGTTAAAAAATTCATGGAGAAATTTGATATGATTTTCTTACAAAAAGTCCTTTTCTTGTGTGTCACTTCTCCCGTCATATAGGGACAAAAATTTTGAATTCTTTTATCTTTAGATAGATGTACTTCCCCTTATATTCAACTTGAATAAAAAATGCCTTATTTCTACTTTTACTTCAGATTTCAATGAGATCTTAATTTATTTATTTTATATTTCTTACAAAGTGATTGTCAAAGATAGTTAGACCCAGTGTTACAAATCCAGTTTTTTGACAGACTCATCTTCAAAGAGGAAATTGAGAAGAAGTGCAACATGAAAGACCAAAGTTAAACTTCTCAAAATGGTAAGAAGAAAACCAAAAAACAAATAAAAATCCCCTAAAAGAAATGTTTTCAGTTCACTCAGTTTGCTGGTTCAAACTAAATTCATTCAAAAATTTCAGTTCTAAATTTCCTTCTTTTCTCCAATAAATGAATATTTATTATTTCTTCAGACAAAATTATTGTTTAAAAAATATTTTCTTAGACAATTATTGCTCTGAAAATTCTAATAAATTGTTTAGTTTCTACCCGCCAAGTCTCTCTTATGGTAGGCAATTTTAGAGAGGTTTCCACCTTTTGTATACTTTTGAATAATCATTAATAAAATGGGTAGTTTATAATTTATATATATCAAATAATAATGCAAACAGATGATAAATATTATAATAGATAAAAAATTAAGTCAACATCGTTGGGTTATTATACAAAATATATATCTTATTTGCAAAAAAGGCACCTAAACTGTGAATTCTAAATATACGTGTGGTTTCCTTTATGTAGTTATATTAAATTAAATTGTTCAATCATGTTTAGAGTTTAAACTATATATACTCACATAAAAGTATAAACTCATAACTATAATTTATTATAAATTAAAGCATATTGTAATAAAAAATAGGGAAAATCTAAAAACGAAAACACATGGAAAAATGGAATTTTAAACAGATTTTCTCCTCCGAGCTGCACACACAATACCAAAAAAACATTCATTACACACACGCGCATATATATATATAAGTACANTCGTAATATATATATATATATTCATATTAAAAGACACTTATTTCAATTGACTATTGATAAAAACATGTCGAAAAAAATATTTGATAGAATTGATATTTTAGAATTAAAATTTCAAGCGGTATTCATTTTGATTTCCTACATTTTTAAATATCTAAATTATTCTTTTATTTGTTAGACTTCATAAATAAGTAGATAAGAAAAGATTGTTGAAAAAAATTAAAATTTGCGAGGAAAAAATTTGATTTTCTAGTAAAATTAGGGAATTTTCTTTTCTTGGTTGAAAAAATGAATTTTCTATATAAAAAAAGCAATTTTAAATTTTTGCTGGAACAATTCTTTTTTAATAAAAAAAGAGCGTTCGAAGCATTCAAAATTTTTCAATTTCCTCGTTTATTGATTGAAAAATTGTGTTAATCCCTACTCGAACACATTTTCATCGACAAACTTCCATTTTCCTCCTTAATACTATGTAGATATTCCCAAGTAAAGCTAAATCCGATGTACCTATTTTAAAAAGCAAGCTTCGAAATTCTTGGAAATGTTATTGCGGACTATTTCTATACATGTTGACTTTCCAAGAAATAAAATGAGTTTATTCTACAAAATAGAATTTTTCTCTTTAGATCAATACACATTTTCACATTAGAAAATAAATTACTTTATATATGAATTTAAAGCGTCTTCACTGTAAATCAAAATATTTACTTTTATTTTTAAACAAGAAATACGGACTTAGTTAAATTTATTTTTAAAAAACTTCAATCATGAGCAAGTTTTTCAAGCATCAAATTGTAATGATATTGACTTTTCTATGTAAATACCTTAGAAAAGCAAAATCATGTTAAAATATCTTTTTCGATCTTTTCTTCCCTCAGTATTTATTTGAAATATATACAAACATAAAAACATTTTTTTCGTAAAAAAATATTTTTGAAGAGTAAGAACTATAATTTGAAGAAAAAAAAACCGTATATCCGGCAAACCATCACAACATAAACTGAAAAGATTTAAATAAATAGCGTAAAAACCGTCTATTTTGGTTTTATTAATTAGAACAATGGTTTTTTTTTACCAGAGATGTCATTTCCATACAGTATTGTAATTTTACCTGAACTTTTTTCTACGTGCATGAATGCATTTTTAAGTTCGTTTCTTATTACTTTAATTTATATGTAAGAAAATACAGACAATGAAAATTTAAATTACAATTTCTGATGGAAAGCATAAAGGACTATTTTTTTAAATTTAGAAGTATTTAGTTCATGTATATTTTCAATACTTTGCAATAAAGTTTAAAGCTTTCAGAGGTTTCAGGGACCGATAATCAATTACTAAAGAAAGCAGGTTTTTTTGATCACCTAATGACAGAAAATCAAGAAATAAGCTTGTAACTTGTATCGATTACTTTGGTTGTTATTCTCAAAAACTGCATAAAATTTTATTAAGCTAGCTGAACTATTTATGCTGATCTGTAAAATTTCATAAAAATAACTAATTTTTTTTGTTGTATGTCATTTTGCTGAAACTTTAAAAATCTTTAGTAAAATTTAACATAATTTTTGGAGCAATTTAAAAATAAATACAAAATTATCGTTGTAAAATTTGAAAAAAAAAAATGCACAAGATACGAATATTTGAAGTAGTTAGTACTGCACATGCGCGGAAAAATTTTAAAATTATATTTATTACAATTTTATTGGGAATCGTATTTGACATCTAATGAAAAAATTCTGATTTAAATTTCTTTAAAATTGAAAAAAGTTTCATGCAATTTCCTAAGCAGTTTCTGTACTTTTTAAAAGAAAGCTAAAAATAATCAGAGATTTTTTGCAAAAATTTTATTGAGTAGTATTGCAAATTTCACTACCCTATGATGACTGGTTTCCAAGAACAAAATTAAATGTGTGTAAAGCCGACCAGGTGGCTGAGTGGTTAGCGCGCCTGATTGCGGAGCCGATGGTCGCGGGTTCGAATCTTGCTCAGGGCGTGGATGTTTCTTTCTCTCTGTGTGTTCTATGTTCTTTCTCCTTTGTGTGAATGAGACCCGCCCTATAAACGGGTAAGTGGTTGTGTGACGTGGGAGACGCTGCTCCACCGCTGTGGCTTCGCCACGGGTGCCCACTGGGTAACGAGAAGAAAGTAGCAACTCTGGCATTCCTGAGGCCAATGGGACAACTCCCAAGTGCCTTCAATTTAAAAAAATTGTGTAAATTTCCTTATCATTTTGACCTTTCTTTTAAATAATATAAAAACTACTTAGAAAATGAGGAATCTGCATGTGTTGGGTAATGGCGTAATTTTGATTGCTTTGAATAGTTTATAATTTAAAGCTCCCAAAAATCAACTTAGTATGTTCAAAATTGATCTGATTTTTTTTTTTTTTTGAATCATGACTTAAAATAAAACTAACTTCACGGGATTCAAATAGAGTCGGGGTTTACTTATGACGTCAGAACCCACATCCTGGATTACTGGAATCAATCACACCAAAACTTGTCATAGGGTGAAGTGATGTTGTTAACAATGGTGTTTTATTTGAATCTTATTTTTGACAAAATTGTGTTAACTTTTTGATATAATGCAGACAAAAAACGATATTTTGGTTTGAAAGTTGATTTTTTTTTGTTGTTTAAAAATACCTATTTTGTCATTATAAAAGTGTTCGTTTAATATTGAATTTTTCACAATACTTTTTTACCATAACTTTTGTAGAAAATTAATTTATTTTATTAATATTGGCTTAATTTTACTGTTGAAATACATTAAATTATTAATTATTTAAAAAAAAAACCCATGCTTGTTTTATCGTAGACAGAGGAAATGGAAATGCACAAGATTTTAAATTAATAGTCTTTAAGGAAATGATCTTAATTATTTGTTTAAAAAAGTTTATGTCTTAAATTTTAATTATTCACTCCTAAAATATTTTATTCAATAATTAATAGAAGAAATTAAGTCAATTTCAAGCCCCTTTCATTTTTTATTTTAATCCTCTTTAAGTTTTTCCTCCGCCTAACTACTACATAAAAATTATTTCTAACTCTGAAATTTTGATTTCAAATAAGTAAAAAGCAAAAGTACATATGTTTTAGATGAAGAAGTTAAAGCAGAATGAAGCAAAATAGGTTATTTAATGAAGAGAAATATTCTTAAAAAATAATAACCTGTACAGGATCACTCTTTAAGAATAAAATCTTTTCATTTCAAAGAGTGGAAAGAAAAAGGGAATAACCTAAAAGACATTTCTTAAACAATTTAATTCAGTATAATGAATGATTCCTTTAGAGAAGCTTCATCAAAACAAAGCATTATTATAAAACTAACATATTACTAAGTACTGTATAATAGTCTTTGTAGCAAAATAATAAAGGTGTATACAGTTCACGATTATAAATTTTTTTCCCTTTGGTCCTCACGTTTGATGTCTTTGCATCAATCCTGTCATTTTTCGGCTTTTGGTACATAACAAAAATATCTTATATGTTGTGCTAAATATTAAGCTATTGCAACCTGGTATAAAACAATACTTGTAATTGCTTGGAGTTTTTATTTTTTATTTTTTTTTCGGAGATTTTTTATCAATGTTCTTCTAGGTGCGGCGCGTGCTTTTACTGTATGGGAATGTAATGGGAGCAGTATTGTTGTAGATTCTCACGTCATCAGTCAAGATCGGAAAGCTAACAGTGTTTTATGGGGGGGGGGCTAATCGGGCGATTTTAAATATTAGTTACAAAATAACTAAAAAATCCACTGAACTGAAATTGGTGCCTATTCTCATGAAGAATTATTTTTCTTTTGAAAAGAGTGACGATAATTACTTTTCCTCAGAAGTTTACGCGTAATATTTGAATCATGCCTTTACATAATCACTTTTTGACGCGCTCAATTTACGCCGATAGCATCGTGAATCGATGTAGTGTTCCAATTGTATTTTCGGCAGGTTATTGATATTGATTTTCATGTGGATTTTAAATATCCGGATATATTTTAAACAATATGGAAAATTCGAAACGTGCATTTGAGTATATACTTTTTTTAAGGAAATGATTTTATAGAATTTTATGCAGTTATTGCTATTGATTTCCAGATAGTTTTTTTAAATCCGATATGTTTTATACAATATTTATTATGACAACTTTATCTCGCAACGAAACACGCATTTGAGGAGTCTGATTTGTGCGATTTCGTCATCGATCTTTTTCTCGGCAATTATTACTATGTGAGGATTTCATGATTTTTAATTATTTTTTATTGTGATGATTACTTACAAAATGCGAAAAAAAAATAATTTGTGCGTTCCCCCCCCCCCAAAGCAAAATGTGAGAACATCACCCATAAAAAAAATTTAAAAAAAAAACCACACTGATTCCTCATGGCTTAAAACTTTTTACGATTTTGAGATATTTAAATCATTTTTCTTTACATTAGTTGCCAAATGCGATCCATTATAAAATTATTAAGAAACAATTTTTGATTTTTCAGCCCATGCGTAGTACGAAAGACTCATATATACAATACTCATATATTCATAATACTCATAACAATACTCATATATTTATCGCGAATTTTTTTAACATTTTCTTTCGAATTTAAAATTAATATTTTTGTAATTTATTTTAAATTGCTCCAAAAATTTTGTTTAATTTCACTGAATATTTTTAAAATTATTGCAAAAGAACATGAGGCAAAAAATTAGTTTTTTTTTCATAAAAATGTTTATACCTCCATAAATGTTTAAGCTAGATTTATGAAATATTACGCAGTTATTATAAATAACAATCAAAGTAATCGATACAAGTTAAAAGTTTATTGCTTGATTTTCTTGCATTGGTTGTTCAAAAATACTTGTTTTCTTTTCTAATTTATTGTTGAACCCTAAACCCCTTAAAAGCTTTAAACTTTGTTGCAAATTATGAAAAATTGCTTGCAACAAACAGTTCTGAAAAAACAAAAGAGTCTTCTAAATATTTCTTGAGTAATGCAAAAAATTATCAAAAACCGAAAGTGTCTCTTCCATTTTTGTAGGGTAGTGCATACATGCGCATACGTATAGTTTTCCAATATCTGTAAAATATGGAACAACTAAGAGGTGTAATCAAATCTAGAGCTTTTGCGAAATGATTAGACATTTACTTAGAAATTCATTCTAGTTTAGTCCTTGCAAACTTTGATTATAAGTAATAACGTTTAAATATCAGATTAAAGGACACTTATTCCAATAGAATATCGATGAAAAACTGTACCAATATTGAACTTTAATTCAAAAAACTATATGCCTGGCCACTTACATACGTCAAATATCGTGTCAAAAGAAATATTTGAAGGAATTTATATTTTAGAATCAAAGTTTCTACAGGCATTCTTTTTAATTTCATTATTTCCGATTTTTTAAAAGAAATATACCTTACATTCTTAAATATTTTAAGTGCACTTCCACTTTTTTGACTTTATGAGCAAATAGAAGGAAAAAGATTGTAGTAAAAAGTTTCAATTTTCGAACAGAAATGTTAGTTTTCTAGCAAAAATGTGAAAATTTCAGAATTTTTCTTTTCTTAGTATAGAAAATGCATTTACTATTTAAACGCAATTTTAAATTTTTGCAGTAACAATTCTCTTTTAATAAAAAAGGAATGTTCGAAGGATTCAGAATTTTTCAATTTCCTCACTTATTGGCTGAAAAATTGTCTTAATCCCTACTCGAACACATTTTCATCGACAAACTTCCATTTTCCCCCTTAATGCTATGTAGATATTCCCAAGTAAAGCTAAATTCTATGTTCATATTTTAAAATTTCTTGAAAATGTTATTGCGGAATTATTTCTATGCATGTTACCATTCCAAGAAATAAAATGAATTGATTCTACAAAATAGAATTTTTCTTTTTCGATAAATGCGCATTTTCATATTAGGAAATAAATAACTTTACAATACCCTCACTGTAAATCGAAATATATACTTATATTTTTAAGAAGTGTTATGGACTTAATTAAATTTATTTTTAAAAAATTTCAATCATGAGCAAGTTTTTCAAGCATAAATTTGTAATGATATTAATTTTTCTGTGTAAATACGTTTAAAAAGTAAAATCATGTTAAAATTTCTTTGCTGATATATTTTTCTTTTAGTATTTATTTGGAACTGCACAAACATAACAATATTTCTTTTAGACATTTTTAATTTAATCATAAAGTTACTTTAGTAGTTTAATCATGAATATTTTTAAACATCATTCTGCAATTAGACTGTTTTTTTTGTGTAGACGGAGAAAAAAATATGGTCAAAACAGCCATCGTATAGTGAAATTTGCCGTGGTTCTGACTCTATAAGGGAATAAAAACTTAGTAATTTCAATGATTTGATAATAATTTTTGTAAAAGGAGCAATAAAATATTATTTTATAATATGTGATAAAATTCGCTAATTGTCATAAAATTTTGAAAATTTTTCATGATACCTTAGAGCAAGGTATTAAAACCATTTTTTCGGTTAAATTTATTTTCTAGTTTTATATTTTGTAATAAATGTTTTTTTAGTTTGTACTTTACTAATGTATTTTTGTATTTCATATTATTTGCAAAATATGCTGTAACAAGAATTATAATTTAAAAAGAAACAGTATTTCTGTAAACCGTTATCATATAAACGGAAAAAGTATTAAGGAATAGTGTAAATACCGTATATTTTGTTTTTATTAACCAGATTAGTGGGTTTTTTTTAATAGAAATGTCATAACCATACAGTACTGAATATTTAACAACAATTTTTTCTCCCTGAATGAATGCATTAACGTACAAAATTATATTTAAGGTCTTTTTTGATTACTTTACTCTATCAGTACGAAAATACGAACAATCAAAAACTTTAATACAAATTTTTAAAGTCATTTCGTGAATCGAATCGCAAAGTAAATTTCCATTTAAAAAAACAAGGCCAACGATTAGGCCCCATACAATATGAAGTTTTAAAATATATATAAATTTATGGATTTCAATTCATTTTTAAGTTTGGCTTTTTCTTCCAATATTTTTTTACACAAATGTATTTAAAAAAAGTGAGATGACGTGGTCTGATAATTTATTAATATTCAAATCCTAAATTTGAAATTATAGCTTGATTAAGAGAATTTTTAAGGGATAAAATATTCATATTCAAGTTTGCATGATTATTATAAATTAATTTTTTATTATAAAGCATATTTAAAATAATAGTAAAATATTAAAAGTCTTTTTATTAAAAAAAAAGAAACGGATTTGTTATATTGCTCAAAAAAGAGAGCATAACTCAAAAAAATTGGTACTGCGGAAAAGAAAGAAACTTTGTTTTCTAGTGTTCATATATCTACTTTCAAAGATGTTACGAAACCGCATCCGCAGAGCTTTTTTATTATAAGTACGAAAATATAGTGATTAAATGTAAATAAGTCAGTATTCGACTATTCTCACGTGGTGAGTAAACATTTACGATTCCAGTGTGGTTGCTTCAAAAATAAAATTTCTGATGTAGTTACTGCTCCTAAGTGATTGGCGGAATAAAACGAATAATCTCCTAAAGTAAAATGAAAAAAATAAATCCACAATGCATTTTTCAAAGGTAACGTTCTCTTATGGCAAAGAAATAACTGTTATATCTTTTAAAGCAAAAATATTTGTTTATTCTATGTTGCTGAATATTTAAAAGCTATTTTCTCAAGATTTAGTTTGGAAGTCATAAATAATTGAAACGGATATATATTTTGTTCCTAGTGTTTGAAATTTCGTATTTAGTTTGGTGGGTTTAGTATGGTTTTGTTTCTGCCAATTTAAAACGAGACTTTCGCGATTAATACTTGAAAATTCACGTAACAAATGTAATTACGATAAAACTTCTCACAGCAATGGCATTTCTAAATTCACTGAATTATGCATAGTGATTTAATAATTTTTGTTTAGTAGCGAGCCATTATTTGGAGAAAGATATCAATACTTATGTATATTAATAAATCTATGCATATTAATTAAAGAATCAGCACGTTAATTACGTTATCAGAATTAATTTGCTTTATCTTATTTTTTTGAGTTTTTATTCAATATCGAAAAAGAAATTGCTAATTTCTGGGATCAAATTGTTAAATTAAGACAGTATTAAAATCGCCAACACGGATGCTTTCAATGCAGTAATTTAGTGTTTTTGTTAGTCTTTATCGTTCGCATCATTATTTCCGATTTTTCCGGTTTTATTATTTCCGGTATTATTTCCGATTCATCGATTGCTCTCCAGTGGTCTTCTTTGCAAATCAATAATTTTACGTTAAATTCTCAACATAGATAATTGGTTTCATATAGTTTCTCGAAGTCAAAGTCCGTTTCAAAAATGCCGACAACCACAATTCTTAGTTACCAATTGGAAGTGAGGATATAAGTGATCAAAGAATTTGATAAAATAAAACCTTTTTAATTATAAATTAAAATCTTCAAGAAAATATAACATCAGATATAACGACAGAGTTCAACAAAAGAGCAACTGCGATTTCGCGTTGTTTGTATAGATACACTTCGTCGCGAGGCGTCACATCATTTGCTTACTCGCGTCAGTGTGGTAATGTCAACATGTCTTTCAGTTTTGGGCATCATTTTGCCGCGTTATTTCTTTTTTTATTTTTACCCTGTACTAATGAAGGGTTTTCAGCTAGTGTTCCTATGAAATGTTTAAGACGAGGTCAAATAATAAAAATTTCATCTACTAATTTGCTCAAATTAAATTTAGCATGAGAATAATACACACATTTTTCTACAGTTCTCTTTGAATTTTATTCATTTTTATATTATTATCTTAAAAGAATTAAAAAGTTCCTTATTTCCAACTTTGTATTTATTTAACTATCAAATTAATTTAGTTAAAATAACTTTCAGCATAAGATTTCTGAATATTTATATCCTTCTCCTAGGCGGGTACCTTTTCTTAACAAACAAATTTCTCTGTTCCGAAAGTGTCTAACTTACAAAGGTTTCCATGAACTAAATTTTTTCTCGAAAGTAAAATCTGTCAAGTCTGAACAGTTATTTCAGCTATATTCTTAGGAAATTGATAAAATACATAAATTTACAAAAATGCATGTATGCATGTATGAATAACTTTAAGGTTACTATAATTCAGAATATATATATATATATATATATATATACACACAAATTAACATGAAAAACATGAATAAAATAAAAATAAAAAACTAAATGGTAGAGAAACAAGAATGGTAAAAGCAAATAGTCGTTGTCAAGACACATCTAATTGCCATAAATAATGCGATATTTCTGAATAAAGAATAATTATCCTAAGATAAAAATTATTCTTTATATGTGTCGATATCGCAAAAAACCTATTGTTGTAAAAAATCATGAAATAAAAGAAAAATGTAAAAGGAAATCAAACTTACCGGCGTGAATTAAAACGCGGTTTAGGTTTATAAGTACAATAATAAAACAGTTAACAAAAATCGCGAAGATGTAAAATATTGCTTATAGCTTGAATCGAATATAATAAAATTTTAAAAAAACATTTGATCGAAGAAGAAGCAAAAAATGTTTAGGTAAAATATTAGTGCTGCCATCTATGAGAAACAATTAGTAAAAAGGTAATAAAATTGAAATAATAATAAAAATGTTTAACGGATTGAATAAATTAGCAGTCTTAAAAAAAATTATTAATAGGGAAATTAATTTAAAAGTCAGTCTGTCAGGATAGAAAGCCGTTTATAGACTTATCCTTCATTCATAAAATCTAACATAATTTTACAGAATACACATATCCATCTTTCATAGGGTGACTTATTTAAAAATCAGAGCCTGCATACAGGAATAGAAAACCGTTTATAGGTTTTATTCTTCATTCATACAACCTTACATAATTTTAAAGTATACACGTATCACCTGCATTCATTTGGGGTGGTTCTTTACGAACCAGAGCCCATTCCACTTATACAAAAATAA
>NC_092210.1:64696026-64726800 GCF_043381705.1 Parasteatoda tepidariorum | reverse complement strand
AAAGTTTGAAACGTGGATTACTCAGATATATATATATATGAATAGTATATTTGTATATTTAAACATTTAGTTTTGTGTATGGATTTATTTATGTAAGAATATAGCGTCAACGAAATCATATTTGACAATGTTAAGAATCACCCGATCGAAGAAAGACGAATTACAGCGGTAAATTACTAAGAAAATGCAGTACTGTGATAGATGAGTAAGGAAACCAATTTTCTATTAGTGGATCTTACGTTTTGCATTAAGAAAGTAAATAAATTACAGCAATGGGAAAAGGGGAAATTTTGTGGTACTCTTAGGCCGTTAGCTTCAATGTACATCAGATATTAATGTGGTTACGGATTTATTTTCATAAAAACATCTCTGAAGGTTAGCCTACTTCTTTCATATAAAAAAGTTTTCTCTTCTTACAAAATATAAAAATCTTTTATCACATTCATTCGTTATTATTAATAATTAACAATGACGTTTAGTCAATGTAATAGATTTCTATGCTTTTGGTTAGAGATTTCCAATACACATATGTAATGTTATGTAATGGTAAGTTGTTCATTTCTTTATATGCAATCACCCGCTCATTGTGTGTGTTATTTATTTGTTGTATGAATACTTTGTGCTATATGGTTGTTATTACTTTTACGCTTTTTAAGGCACTTAACCTTAAGAAAACACATAAGTGTATGGTACATATGACAAATGTATACCAGGCAGTTCCTAAATACCTAAAATATTAACCAAAAATAAAATCAGTGTAGGATATGTTGTGCAAATGCATAACGCGCAATGGCCCATAACTTTCAGAGAAAAATCAGTATAGGAGTGTAAGGCGAAGTGGCACTTGACCTTATAATATGTATGTTATACCGGGAAGTATCACTTAATCTTAAAACAACAGAGTAGGGTATACCGGACAGAGGAACTTAGCCTTAAAAATAATGTCATTGTAAGGTATACTGCGCAAATGTGTTCGGGTAGTGGCACTAAATATTATTTAAAAAAAGTATAGGGGTATACCGAGGAAGTGTGGATATGTACTTCACAGTAGCACTTGACCTTAAAACCATCAGAGTAAGGTATATCGGGTAAGATGTGTACCTGTCAGAGGCACTTAACCTCAAAAAACATCAGAGTATGATAAACTAGGCTATGGCGCTTACTTACCTCAATCAATCCAATTATTAGAAATAATAAACAACTATTATGGAAAAAGTCGTATTATTATAAACTAATATTTTCATTAATCTATAACGCTTTTAAAATTTATGAACTCAAGATTTAAGCAATTAACATTCATCACGAGATATGATGTTTTATTAAAAAGCTAATTCAACTAATTCTTTTGAATTAAAATATTAATAAGAATTAGTATTTCATGCTGTAAATTATTTTTTAACCTTATTAATCTCTACAACGTTTGATTTACTATCACAGCACTTGGATAAATAAAAATTGCGTTAGAGTTGTAATAATAGATACAAACAATTTAAAGTTTTACTATTTTATACTTAATTAATCACAATGATCAACTTCGCCGGCAATTATTAATAATAATCAATTAATGTTATTAATGTGCATAAATTTTCACATTTCAGAAAAACGTGTTTATTATTATTAATTACCGATTATTATTAACAATAACAGGATTTCTTACTTTAATGGCTACAAGCGTTATGATCAGTATATTTAATGTAACAACGTAGAACTTGAACTGACGAGATAGTTGAAATACATAGCAGTGATTTCTTTCTGTAATGAATACAGTCGTACATCTGTCTGTTACTTCATCTTTTTCAATATCATCCTATGAGTATTTGACATATTCCACGTCAAGCAAAGATAGATCTTTTCAATGGCAGGTTAAATCATGCATTTCTAAGACATTGCTTAACTTTGCGTAACGTCGAATAATTTCACAGTTACAAGAGGAAAAGGCAAAAATTCTGTACGTAACATAAAATGTGAAATAGATTTCTAGGCAGGTGTTACACTGGTTTTAAAATGTTGACACCTATATTTATGCAATATCTGGTTAGATATACAATTTATATAATAGCTGGCTATATAATATCTGGACAGAAGGAGCTTGTAATTTTTAAAAGAAGTTAGTTTCTTTTAGATTTACTGATTTTTAATATTTTAATTCCGCTATATTAGAAATATGTTTTTTTAATGAGAAGTGAAATAAAAAAAGAGTTATTTTTAAATCAAAATAAATTTTAAATATATGTAATAATGCTGTGCTTGGCTTTTTTGTTATAAATAACCAATAAAGTTTCTCTAAATAGTAAGAAAATAACATCAGTTTGTCATCGTATCACTTATTCCAAAATATCACTTTTTTTAAAAAGTAATACTTTGGAAATTAGAAAAAAAAATTCCTAAGACCGATTCACAATTAAACAAAAAAACAAGTAAATTTTAGTGCCTCATCAAATAAAATCTAAATAAATTAAATATTAAGTCGAAACACAGTTTGAGGAACGTGTGAGACGAAATTTTAGAACAATTTTTGATAGCCTATAATATCAAATTTAATTGGTTTCTAGATGCAAAAATTACTAGAAAACTAAAAAATAATTTTTGCCAGAAAGAAAGTAATAGATCTAGCTCACCAACAGCAAATAAAACGTACAAAAATCTTTTAAAAAGCATATTTTATCTCAAATAAAAAGTTTGAAACGTGGATTACTCAGTGAGAAAGCTGGATTATTACCATTGACAATAAAATAATCTGATATAATAGGCATTTCTAATACCTTTCTTAAATGAAAAATATATACTTTCTGATGAATCTATTTCCTCGTGCGGCAAGTAGTAAGGTTAAAAATGTGTGCGAATAAGGAATATAATTACCTAAATACAAGTAAAAACATAGTCGCCTTTTATTAGAGTTTAGTTCTGCTTTTGCGGAAAGCGCAGCATTGTGCGTAACAAAAAAAAAATCCCCATCTTCACATGTTTGAATTGAAAATAATTTCCTCCGATGTTTTCACATGTATGCCATAATTGGTGAAAATAATTCATACTGGGGTAGACGCATCTGATCTTGCTGTAAGCTTTCTCATTTATTAGACTTTAAATCGCACACAATTTTTTGAGATTTTCAAAACCAAATTCGGATTAGTATTATATCAAAGATTTTATGGTTTACATTGTAAAACTTTAAAAAAATATGTTTCTAAATTTGTTTAAAAGAAACTTCAGAAATTGGGGAAATTAATGCTTTATTTCAAGTTAAAATAGAATCGAAGATTCAAATGCATTTTAAAGGATATATTTCAATTTAAACATGGAAAGGAATGGAGAATTCTTTCCAGCTTGCACGTATTTACCCTGTTCATGAACTGTTTTTGCCTCAAAAATGCCAATTTTGACTAGGTTTGGAATTTGTCTGATGACAACAATAGATTGTTTGCTATCGAGCACCGAAAGGTGTGCGTTTGTTTCGTCTCGCATTCTGCTAAACATTTCCCAAAAACAAATGTTCATTGATACAAAATAAAATGTTTGTTGTTTTTAGTTGTATAATAAAGATAATATTTTTCATTTAGGAATATTTTTACAAATCTGTCTATCACAACATTACTTATTAAACAATTCAAAATTATGTTTTAAACATTTTTACACTGCTTGATTTCTACTCACTTCTGTTTTAACCAGCTAAATTAGATTTTTTTATAATATTCTCTTAGTGATGTGCAAAGGGTTGCTGAACAATTAATTTTATTTCAAGAATCGTATGCATTTTCAATTAGTAGTTCATGCTGTAAATGATACGGTAAAAATATCTTTACCGACTTTTATATGAGTTACGTCTTATTCTTTTGTTGTCATAAGGGTTGGTGGCACCTAAACTTGTGACAACTAATTCACACTACTAGATATAATGGATTATTTGTGGTGTCTATTATATTTAGAGCTTCATAGCACCAGTTTTGTTGTAACGTAGCTAATAAGATACACTTATCTTTTTGGTATGTATGGTACAGTATGGTACATGAAAACGTATTATGGATAATTCCAAAATGAATAGTGCTTCATAATCATAAAATTGAGAACATTTTTATGTTTTAACAGCATTTTTTTTTATTAAGCAAAATATTTTTATCCATTTATAACTGCAACATATGCACCGTTATTTTAGGCAAAACTACGCTTATTCAAATTCGAATCCTGAACCATAATGCCTTTATGGCATTCTTATACAATTGTCTCACAGATTAGATAATTTTACACAAATAATATAATACTCACAAATAATTCAGTACATAATGGTTGCTTTTCATCGAACATTTCTTCAACATTTAAAAAGTAATAATCATTAGTTTGACTAAATGACTTGTTTGAACTTTTATTTAAAATTTTGAAGCCGTAAAAAGTCTTTCAGAATCTAAATGTTGAATCATATTCAGGATTACAGGAATATGTATAGAACTTTGCTATTTCAGTTATTTTACGAAGATTTGAATTTATCCATTATGTGGCGCAGAAAATAAAGTCCCCAATACAAAGTCCCCGGTTGCAATTAAATTCAACTGTTATTTTTATTTATTTATTTCGTAACTTTTTTTTAATTACACTTTTTAGGTAAACATTAGTCTTAAAAAGTAGTAAATAAATAAATAAGCAAATAAATTATTAGTTAAATAAAATAGCTTAATTTACTTGTGAAAGGTAAAGAACCTAAAGTTATAACAGGTAGGAGTAAAAGCCAAATTGCTTATACATTTCGTTCTATTCAAAGGAGTTTCAATTCGAGGAAAACAATTAAATTAATATTTTAAAGATAAATTACAAAATAATGTATTGAAATAAAAGGGATTTTGAAATCCCTTCGAGGCAATAAAATTTTTCTTGGGTCAATGAATATTTCTATAATAAACTATGTATCAGTTTAAAATTAAATAAACTCATTAGTAAACAAACAGTGTTTAAATAAATTCAGAAATTAACTTCTTTGGGATTAAAGAGCTATTTTGAAATAAATATTCAATAAATTTTTCTCAGAATAGGAAATTTCTTTATTAAAACTGAGTTTTCAAATATCTGATATGCCTCAAAAATAACAAATAACGAATAAAAGCTATTCTTTTCTTATTATTCTCATTAGATTATTTTAAAAGTCAGCCAGAACTAAAATGAAGTCTTTATTCAGTGCATCAAAATTAGAAAATGTTTCTCGCAGCGCGCGTTAATAACCTGACGCGCTTTTCTTCAAAATTCTCTCTTTAATCTTCTGTCAAATTAAAACTCTGCACATTGAAGAGGAAAAATGCAATTTCGTTTTCGGGAGCAAACCTATTAGATAATCTTTAGAAGACGTCTTTATCGAGTTGACTGAGTCTTGAAACTCTTGCGTTAAGAGGTTTTTCATCGAAAACCAACGAGCTTTTCATGGATGGCTTGCATATTGAATTTCAGAAGAAATTCGTAATTTGGTCCTTAGAGACTATTGCATTAGTGTTTCCAAGCATTAGAATGATTTCTTTTTGTTTAAGTTCACTAAGATCGAACAACGAACAGAAAGGGAAAAAATGTAATTTGTATGTTTATTTTTATGCATAAATATCGCCAAAGAGAATTTACTTTATCATATTTTTTTTTATAAAGAAAAAAGAAAATGGCTTACGATATTTTCTAAACAATACTTTTTTTTACTGTAGTTTTGTTTTCAAAAGACATTGTCATAAGTAATTTCGTAATGCAATCAGTAAAATGTTGTTAAATTATTATACTTAAATAGACTTTTAATTGACTAAAAATCATTGAAAAACTTGAAAATAACAATAGTTAGAATTTGCATTTTCCCATCAACATTTGCAATGAATATAATAACATTTTTTAAGGATAGTAACTATAATAAATTTAAATTAATTTTGAAAAGTGAACAAAACTAACTAAGATTCTTACGTTTTAAACTAAGAGCAGATTAGCTTAATATACATTTGCTAACATTAGACAACACTGTTTAAAATATATGTTAAATTTACTGAAAAACTTCCAGCTGGTGTGCCAGAACGAAACCGTTTATTTCAAAGAAAAATACTGTTATTTTATAACGGATGCCAAATTTTAAGAAATAAGTACTGCCATTTTAACAAACAAGCTCTATTGTTTTGAGAAAAAAAAACTATGCCGTTTTTAACGAAAAACTCTGTTCTTTGAACAACAACAAAAAACTTTTTAAAATAACTGTAGACAATGTGGTCTGTGTGTGCGAGATTAGAATTCGCCAGACCAGTCAATCCCGGGATTCGAACCCGGGTCAATGCTCGGAGGGAGGTAAGTGCTCTTTCCCCTGATCCACGGCAGCTCTAGGTGTTGATTAAATCTTAAAAATAAGATAAATCCCAAATTGTCTTTATAGTAAAAGTTTTACCCCCTGAAACCGTATTTAAGTGTAAAAGAATTTAAACCTATTTTGTTTTAGGATCATACATGTCTGGCAATTTGACTTACCGAAACATTATATCTTATGGCTGATAATAACCAGATAGAGTATCAATTTGACAATGACGTCGGATAAAAAGTTTGTCATCAATGCTGGACATTCCACAGAAGTAAACTGATTTTAAAATGCAGGCATGTATTTAGTTGTATCAAGATGATTAAATTTTAATAAAAAATTTACATAAATCTGTCAACTGCATTAAATAATTTTATAATATTTTATTTTTATCAGCTTCGATTTTGTTAAGCCAAGTTCTAATTCAGAATTATATTCTCTTCGTACTGTGCGTATGTACTATTACTGCGTACTAATTTAATTTTAAGAAATGTCTTATAGATGCATCTAAAATATATATTACTTACTCTATATGGTATTGTAAATATAATTTAATTGATTCTCATGTGCATCATATCTTACTGTAATTATAAATGTTAGGGTAAATGAATTATATAAATGATAGCGTCTACTTTACATCAAATTGTGTAAAAGGGCATTCTTGACGTAGTGAAACATCTAGATCCAAGAGTTATAAATGATGTCTCACCTTACATATTAGTGTAAACAAGAGGCCATCATTTCTGTCGTTGAGAAAAAGTAATTTTTTTTACTGTGTATGCGCACCTATAATCCTTTACTTTCTTGAATCATCTAGTTCAGATAAAAATGTCGGGTCTTATGCATGCATTTATACAGAACGTAGCATTTCAGCATCTTTAGGATGCATATTGTTTCAGAAAAAATAAAATTTGAATATTTTGTCTAAACAATAAAAAAAAAGAATTCTTAATTTCTCTATTATAGTACACAAAATGGAGATATCTATTTGTGTATCTACATTCACTAATGACCTTTGAAAAAAAATACAATTGGTTAAACCCTAAAGCAAATTACTAAAAAAAAATTAGTAAAAATAAAAAACTTAAAAACTAGGAACAAAGGTCTTTTATATTGCTATGGAAATGTGATTAAAAATCACATGACTATATTTGAAATGTCCATTAATAAATCTTTAGTTTGAAAAATTTATTGATTTAATTTTTTTGAAATCGAAAAACACATCAAAGAACAGTATAAGACAAATTTAGAAAAAAATAGATAAATTAATATTATAACTACTAACAATATAAAAGTAACAAGACAAAATAATTTCATGTAAAATTTATTTGTACGCTAAAAAAGATAATAATACGCAATATGTACAGTGCGCCAAAAAAACGGACCTCTCTAAATAACTTTTGATCTCCTGATTCACGTTATAGGACTCAATCTTAATGGTTCGAGGAGGTGACCTAGAATATGATAATTATTTAGTGAAGAGGATATTTTAAGTTATTAAATCAGACACAAAAGCGTACTTTGAATAAACATAACTTTTTTTGAACGGATACAAATTTCAGACCTCCAAAATATAGGGAAAATGCAAAAAAGAAATTTTAGTAAATATTTATTATTTTTTTATTATTTTAATTATAAATAGTTTCAGCAATTTTGAATCGTAAGGTATACAATTTTTTCCATCATTTTAAAGTATGTAATTTTACATGGCAAAATACAAAATGTGAGCGAAATCGGTTAAATAATTCCAGAGAAATAAAATTTTAAAAGGCATATTTTTAAAATTAGATTTTAGGAACTATACAACCGCTTTCACTCAACTTTTGCATTTTGCCATGCAAAATAACATATTTTAAAAGCAAATTAATAAAATATTTTAAATACAATATACTTGGATAATAGTTTTCAGTAAAAAATTGCATACCTTACAATTCAACATTTTTTTAATATTATTTATTAAAATAATAAAAAATAATGAATATTTGCTAAAAGTTACTTTTTGTGCAGAGACATTTGGATAAACGAATTTTATATCTGTGAGCAAAAGTTTTTTAATTCGCTTAAAAATTTCTCGAGATGCGAAATGCGCAAAAAGTAAAGTCAGGGGTCGAAAACTTAGATCACTCTCCTGATCAAACTATGGGGACCACATATCCCAGATTGCAGCTCCCGCTATATTTTGGGGTCAGACATCCGAATCCATTTCAAAAAACGTACGTTTATTCAAAGAAAGTACGTTTTTGTGTCTGATTTCGTAGCTCAAAATATCGTCTGTAATAATTAATTCGAAAATTTTTTGAGGACCCCACTTGACACTAAGAATTAATCCTAGAACGATAAGATCCGATCATTAGAGCAAAATTTATTCAGGGTGGTCAGTTTTTTTTCTTCTTTTTTTACGCATTATACAATTAAAGGTCCTTTGTTTATTTTGCTTTTTTTATAGGACAAGTAAATTTGGAAAAATAAAATATAAGTTCATTATTTTCATTAAAAAATTTCCCAATTCTGAAAGTTAAAAAAAACTATATATTTGATAGCGTTTTTTTGTTGGTGGAGTAAAATAAATGAATGAATTATAATTATGCAATATAATATTATTAATATTCCAGTTTATGTAGAATAGAATTAATCAATGAATTAGAATTAATCAATAAAATATTCAGTTTATATGGAATACAATTGATCAATTCCAAAAAATCTCTTAATTATAAGAAAATTTGATTAGAGAAATGTGCCATATGTTAATAAATTCATTCTATTTCATATTTGTCAAATAATTTTGCTAGGTAAATGTGTTTAGTGAATTATTAGAAATTAAAAAAAATTTTACTGTGAAATTAAATTCGTTGTAAAATTTAAATTTGCAGAACAAAGTGATTACCCACGTATTTAGAACAAATGTTTGAATCTTCGTAAGTTATATATACTTATTACATCTAAGCCCTATATGAATTCATTTTTATAAATTTAAAACTGTTGCATTCCCTTAAGCTTTTGCACTATCTAGTATATAAATGTATCTCACAATCATTTATTTCCTACAAAGATATCTTCAATTCAAAAATCTCAGTGCTATTTAAATTTTACTGAGTGGGGTTTTTACACGTTTCTAAAACACAACAATAGGTCTAATACATCTACGTCTATATTGAGAAATATCTGCTATTTCAATACCACAAAATAACAGCTATTCAATAATAGCAGGTAATACTAAAATATTAATAGAATGTACACCGAGCCCCGAGCAAAAACAACGAAAGTTATCATGCATAAAAAGCATGATAATTAAAAAGCTGTTTTTATTTTTTTTATACATTTTAATGCTTTTGTTACATTATAAAGTAAAAAAATTTAAAAGCATTTTTAATAAAATATTTGTTTTAAAGTTTAAATAATACTTTCATACATACTTTGAAAATGCAAAAAAATCAATAATAGAGAATAAAAATTGGGGAAACATAGTGTTAACTAGTTGAGAAAAATTTGATGAAAGTCAAAAATTTTGGAATAGTTTATCTAAAATTTCAGTTTAAAATAGTTTCCAGCAAATCGCAATTATAATTTTGTGGATTCTTGATATTTTATTTAATTATCTGGTTTCATTATTTGATATTATAATGCTTGATATTGTCTATAATCTTAGTTAATCTTACTTTTCACCCCATTCCAAATTTTTGGAGCTTTTTTATAGCCATTAATAACTTTTTTGCTTATATTCATTAAATAATTTAATAATGTAGTTTAAGTTAAAAAAATACTATGTCATGCATGTGTTGAAACTAGGCGGGTGCTATGTATCTGATCAGTATAATGCATGCGTAGAACATTAAATTTGTTAGGTGAAACACAGTATTTAAAGTACATTTATGATCCTAATTAAAATTTCTGTATGCAAGATTATGATATTATTAAGCTCGTGCTTTCAAATATTATTAAAGAATAATAAAATAAAAAAAATACCTCACCTATCGTTAGCGTAGAATATTTATTTTACTCTCTGCTTAATTATATTTCTCTCTGAGGATTTAGAATATTTATGGACTTTTAATATGTTCTAAAAAATCATCCAAGTCAGAATACCTTGCATAATGTTCCCTAAATAAATAACTAATGAATAAATCTGTTTCTGTAAAAACGATTTAAATTAATTTTAACACTAAGCACTTGTTTTATTAGATTTCAAGAATGTCAGAATAAGATATTAAAAAAAATCAAACTTTTAATAATTATCAAAGTGAGTTTCGTTAAATTAACTACGGTGACAGATGATGATTTGATTATTCTTTCAACAATGCCTTGGGCAACATTCTTTACGCAAGAGAAAATAAGGGATGAAGGTAAAAACATTATATAAATTAATTTATTGGAAGATGATTGACAAATTTTTCAGTGGTAGTAGCTGATTTAGTTTACCACAATATTAATTTTGAATTTTGAAAAAGCTCAAATTAAGATATATTTGATGAAAATATATGAATACATTTAAAATAAATGTATGAAAAATGAATTATACACAAGTAGTAAAATCAATGCTAAACCCTAAATCATATTAATTTAATTATGCTTTGTAGGAGAGGAATGGGATAACATAAATTCATTTTACACTTTTGTCTGTGTACCCCTGTCTCTAGTTGCGTAACTAATTTTATCTTAACCGAAAAGAACTTGATTTATTTTCATATTTCACGTGGTGAAGTAGGACCCATTAAAACACACACTTAAATAATTTTTATTTCCCATTTCCTTAAAAACACTTTCCTAATAGTTGATCCTTCTCATATTTTACGAAGCATACTTTTCATTGTACTGAGAAATATCAATTAATTTTAAAAAAATACTTCACTATTTAAAGCTTTGTTTTTGCGTGGGATCATAATAGGCAACACTTTACGATGTATGGATATAAAATGCTTTTATTTTGTTGCTAAACAATTATTCTTTAATGCTTTTTTTTCATTACAATACGCAATTATATGTTTTAAGGAAATATAAATATAAAGTAGAAGTGAGGTGTACGAGGTCGTGGTCATTCAATTTTTGACATAGTATCGTTTACTATGCTACTATGACAAAATTTTCTATTTATTTTAAAAGAAAAAATAAGCAAGTATGACTTATTAGAATATTTTTATTATCATGTATAAGTAACAGAGTAAGTAACATTAAAAAAAAGCATATGTATAATACATTAGAAATTCCACTTGGTCAGTTGTTTCAAGGAAAAAGTTTCGTGGTGCGAAGGTAATGAAATTGTTATTAGTCATTCTTTTCACTTAATATCTCAGTTCCTTCGTCTACAATTTTTGTGGGTAGTGCTCAACGTTATTTTTGCGTAGTGATTTGTATTTATGAGTCAAAACATTGCATTTTACAAAGAAAAAAAAATCCATAGAAATATCCGTATTGATACTCGCGACGAAATGGCCAACAAAAGTTTGCTAAAGTAAGAAAGTGATATTTCCATTTAGAAACTTAAGTTCTATATTAAATTTTAAATAATTCATGGAAAAAGCAAAAAAAAATTAGTATGTGATTTCTTTTAGTAAATTTTGATGTTTCACAGCTCTAATGCAATTTACAAAACAAGATTACAGCAGTTTTCAAAAAAAAAAAAAAAGAAAAAAAAAAGAGAAAAAAAACTATTTCACCTCCTTCTAAACGACATGCAGACAACGTTTGTTGTATTTGCCTCAATACAATTTAAAAATAATTATAATTTTGTCCTAAATAATAGTACTTTTTGTCCTAAATAATAATACTAACAGTAATATTGCATTGAAATATATCAGTATTATTTTAAAAATATTGTAATTTTGTTCTGAAGAATAGAACAAGCATTATTACTGAATTAAATTGAAAGATACTAATCAACATGCCAGTAGGTTGTTATAGTCGCAAATATGAAGAACGCTGAATAAAGGGAAGGGAAATATATTAAAGGTTCTTTTACTGAAATAATATTTTAATTATGCTGAAATAAAACAAAACTATATATGTTCATCTCGGAAGAACCATATCAACCATTTTTTTTTACTACGAGCAAGAGAAAAAAAAAGTTTTCGCCTTTGCAACCCAGAAAATGTGCTGAGGCGACGCTCTGACAGAGCACGTTAATTAAATTCAATTTTCCAGAAGAAAATGAGATAAGAAAAAATGAAGAGTTGAGTAGTGGGAAAGGCGATAAGGATGTCATATTAATGTCGCATTTATCCTTTCTTTTCTTGACTTCAAAATGTTCTGGTGGAAAGTTTTCCCCAGACTTATGCGCCGTTGTGTTTGCTAAGTATTTTTCAAGTTATCGTCTGTGGAAGAACTAACCGTTCTCACTGCGACAATTTTCATTGCATTAAAAAAGACATTTATTGCATTCCTCGCGATCTAGTTTTAAATCTATGTTTAATTTTCTGGTAAAAATTTTAAAACAAATTTAGAGAGGCATAGCGAGATTAAAATTTAAGTTGTTCATAAAATTATAACCGGTTTTTATTCTTACGAATGAAATAATATTCGTAGTGGAACCTTTTTGAATGTTCCAAATTATCAAATATTTATAGGAAAGGTTGTATTATAAAATTAAGGTTTGAAAAAGAAGGTTTGAAAAAGAACTCCTCCAGACTTATTTGATCGAAGTAATTTGACAAGGGTTTTGAGAATAAAATTTGAAAAGTAATTTAATTGCAAAATAATTTTAAAAAAAGTTACTTTTAATTATTCTGTAAAACTTAATTAAAATTCATTGCCCAGTCTATTTAACTTGCTTTGCCAAATTTCAAACTTGAATTCATAAGCTCAATACCTCTGACTGATTTAAATAATAATTCAAAGAAAATATTTGAAGTGAATGGATAAAGAAAATCCTTTTAAATGAAACGGTTATAATTCATTTTTCCAATTGAACATTTTCAAAGAAGGCTTAAATTTTAAAATTGATTCTCAGTGGGAATAATTCTATTTGAAAAACTTAATTAATTGTTATATAAAAATTACGGTTTTATTTTTAATTGCAAAAGTCTTTGATGTATTTCAATTTCCCTAATTCCCCTAGTTCTTTTATTTGCTTGTAAGTAAGGCTTATTGTACAGAATAATTTTAGTGTTTTGTGTGTCTTTTTAGCTAAATTATGAAATAATTGGCGATTTGAATTTTTAGTGATAACGGCATAAAATATTTCATTTATGTTTGTTAAGTATGGAACGTGTATTGATGTATCTAGAATAAAACTAAACTTATCAAAGATATTTTCTAAATTTTTAATAGCAGAGAAAAAAATTAATTATATATTGTATTTTGTTAAGATTTTCATATAAAATATTTCTCAAATTTGATCTGTAATTTTTGTTATTTTACTGTTATGTTTGAAATAATATTGGATAAAAACTAAATGTATAGATAGAACGTTTCATTAAAATGATTTATATTGGAATTTAATGCTTCGATAGCTGGTCAAAAATCATAATAATAATTTCACTTATCATTCTTTTATTTAGTTAGATCCATCGTAATTGGCAAGGGACACATTTGATAACTTTTATCTTTAAATTATAATTGAAAATATTATGATACTTTTTATCTTTGGGAAATTTATTGAATTAATAAAAATAAAAACAATTATTAAGTAAGGTTCATATAGAGTGTGCATTCCTTACATTAAACTAAAAAATTAATAGAAATTATCAACTGGACATAACAAAGTATTCCGAAAAATATCATCCACATTTTGCTTTTTATTCTTAAGGCTGCAATTAAGTTCCATTTTTAAGAAGCATTTTTGTTTTGCATTATTATCAAATAAAATAATGAGCTGCGAAGTTCTATTTCGAAAGAGCAAGTAAAGGTTAAAATCATTATCGCTTCAATAGCCCAAAAAAATGTCAAATAAACAATCAACGGCATGAAAACAATTTTACGTACACATTTCACAATTGCTTCATACTAAACAATTTCAAAATTGAAATGAAAAATATATTAATTTCATTTTTTTTGATAATTTTCGAAAAAAAATTACTTTTAAATCCCGGTTGGTTTATCTCGAGTTTAACCTTTCTCCTTAAATTCAAGCTATGCACACAACTGATACAAATATAAATTTGTTTTACTTGAGAACTATTGTCTTAAATCAGTTTATTCATATAGTCTTTTTAAAGATATTCCCTTGTTTGCTTCATTGTAAGCAACACTAATATTGTAAAAACTTACGTGCTTTTCGAACGTCTAAGATTCTTGTACATTTTCTGGAATATAAATTTTCTTTAGCTCCTAAACTTGCTAAGACTTTTGAAATTTGCTTGAAGAAAAATTACAATAAGGTTTTTTCAAATGAACTCCTTTGGCTAAGAAAGAACATACAAAATATATTGTTTACTTTAGTTTTCATACCGGAAAAATATATATTCTAAGAATTTTAAATCAAAACTCTTGAATTTTATTTTTTAAAACAATCTGCAGAAAGGCTGAAAAATATGTATAAAAGAGCTCAATATAACTATATCTTTGTAACAAATAAATGTAATATTACTGTCAAAATACTATTAGAAATTTCCATTATTTGATTTGATGTCTGCATCATACATATACTCTAGCAACTATATTTTAAAATGCTACATTTTTTTAACATTTCTCACCCTTTATCGATATGCTACATTACTAGTAGCTTACTAATATGCCACATTGCCAGTAGTTTATTTTACTAGAATATGCGTTATATGCATGACTATTTGTTTCAAATAAATAAGAAATGTATTTCTATGTGACATAGACAAACTTAAGACGCAACAAAAAAAATTTTTCAGAATAGGAGCATTTTCCTGTCTTGTGTTATTTATTGCCATATTAAATTTGTCAGATAATTTTTATGCATAAATCCCGCCTTTCATTCGTTACACGAAATCAAATTAAATGCTAAAATTATAGTAATAAATATTAAAATGCAAATTTTTGACCATTCTAGTTGACTTCACTACACTCTCGCTACGTCTACCTTCTCTTATAATTGTTTTTCAGTTTTCCCAGTTGCTAATTCGGAATTCTTCTTAATGTGAATTTGTTTCACTCGTTTTTCTGGGTGCTTTTCTTTTTTCAGTCTGCCTGTGTATACATCTGAAATCTTTTTTATGATAAAATTCCATAAATATGCAGCATGTACATCTTGTGAAATCCTTGATTTTCAAGCATATAATGATTTTATTTATATGCTTTCCAATGCTATTTAAAAATCAAATTTTGAATATATATGGGTCATTCTCACGAAAACTGTCATTTTTCAGTTCATAAAATCCCAAAAAAGTAAAGTGAATAAAAAGCTCTGAAACTTTTTATATTAATAGAAATATGTAATGGCATTATAAAGAAAGTATATATCCTATAAATTATACTTAATATTTAAATTAATTAATTTTTTAAATAATTAATTTATAATTAATTAATTTATAATAATTAATAATTAATTAATTAATTTAATAAATAAATTAATTAATTTAATAAATTAATTTATTAATTTTTTAATTTATTTTTCAAATTAATTAATAAGTAAATTAATTATTTTCACTATTTAAAAAGTGAGGGAATGACACTAATAGTGAGGGAATGATATTTTATTTTAATACATGTTTTTATCTAAGTTACATCTACCTAAAGTTTGAAAATGATAACATACTAAGTATATCTAATATTTATTATAATTTAGTCTTATATATTTAATAGTTTTTACAGGTTTGGGAAATAAAATTGGCTGGCACGATTGAACAAAAAAAAATTTAATAATATACTCATCTTGAATCATTCCCTCACTTCAGCGTCATTCCCTCACTTTATACACTAGTGAGGGAATGACGAATTCAATAAAATTTAAAAATAACAGTTAGGCCTAATTAATTTCTGAAGTCAATCACATACAATTATATTCATACAAGAAAGCAACATATAATTATCCACTTTCTCGATGAAGTTGTATTTTATTTTACTCTAAAAAATGACATGAGGGAATGACAAATGTAAAAAATTTTACCTGGTTTGATTCATTCAAATTTATTCCACAGCAAAGCTTCTTTAAGTTGAAGATGGAAACATACTGCAATTTTGTTCTATGATGCCAGTTGTTAACTTCTGAAGTTTTTATTAAAATATTTTTATTCTAAGAAGATTGCAGGTGATAAGAACATTGTTGTGAGGGAATGACGCGAAACACTGGGGACAAAGTTTAAAATAGTGCTGTGTTAATATTTTTATCAGAAATTAAATTTAAAATTGATTTTCTGAATTCTATATTTCAGTATTCTGAAATAAAAAACACGAATTTGTAAAAAAAAAAATTTTATTTCAGAAACAATTTTTTTCTTTTTTTAAATCAGCAGTGGGGACAAGTGAGGGAATGACATATTGGTATATTTTAATCACCTAAAATAAATAAAAAATAAAAATTGATATTTTTATTTTTATTCTTTTGTTAGCTTGCATTCCGAAGGACACTTATATATATATATATAAAAATTCTAAATTTTAAAAACTGTTGTTTGTCATTTTTTTAATTATTATTTCCCCCCTTTTTTCATATGTCTATTCATATTCATGTTCTTTGTTTTATCTTCAATTTGAACTTATCTAATGAGTACTGTTTTCTTGCAGCTTAGGCGCAATAAATGAAACTTATTGTTTATCTTAACTTTCTTCGTGTTTTCTTGTTCAATTTTGAAACATTTATTCTAATCAAAATTTTTAAAATGTATGAAAACCAAAGAAAAAGTTTAAAAAATTGTAAAAAAGAATGGTAAATACAATGATGGTTAATCATTGTATTTATTATTGTTTTAAATTAGGTTAAGTCAATAGGAAAAATATTTCTATCTGATTCCTACTGATAAAGCGCATTTCTCTCCTCCGTTAAATATTAAGCTTCATTGAAATTAAATGAAACTCTAAATTTTCATATTTCCTTAGAAAATTAATAGCCATAACAAATGCAAAAGTATCGAACTGTTTGCTTGTTTATATGAGCTGTTCACTTAGGAGCTTTTATTTCAGCGTAACTAACAGCTCAGTTTGTTTCAACTTTTCGTTACCAACACAAGAAAAAAAATCATCAGTTGTGTAATAATATATATCCCGCAGTGGACTGATCGTTAAGACACGGTTTCCAGCAGATCACTGAAGTCAAGCATCTCTGGCTGTGGTCAGCGTGTGGGTGGGTGACCACTTGGATCAGTCTGCGTAGGGACCGCGGGGTGCGGTATGGGTCCTCGTTAAACTGTGCTACCGTAAAGTGCTCGACTTCGAGTGTAGGTAGTTCAGCTACCGAAGCGGTGGTGCCATCCCCTCTGCAGAGGATCAAAATTGTGATGGCATATCTTCGTATCATCCTCAGGGATGTTTCCCAGACCGTCGCCAATAGGCCATCGTGCAGCTCCAGTGCGACGTAAAGGAACTACTGCTACTGTAATAATATATGCATTTTTGCTTTGTAAAATATGGAATTAGGAATCGCTGATACCCCCCATTGTGACCTAGTGACCGCTGATCGTTTATAAGCAAAATGGCGTGTATCTCCACATAAGTTAGAATGTTAATCAACGTGAAGTTAATTAAATACAACACCGTATCGCACAGCGAATTTTTATTGAAATATAATTCTTTCTCGACAAGGTCTTTTACTTAACGTAGATTTATTATTTATCTTTGTATTTTATTGTAATCGTGAAATATTTTTTCTTTGTGTACCTGGAAACTTTCATAATTAGTGTGTTTATGTTCTACATGGCTTCACGCCTATCTTTGTGTTAAGAAAAAATATACAGTGGAAGAATTGAAATCTTTGTAAAATGATCTTTGTGTAAGAATATAAATGTGTCACTTAAAATAATTGATACTTGACGGGCTTGCTTTACTTGAAATCAAATGGAAATAACAGTTGCTAACGTAAACAAATGCCACGCTTCAACAAACAATCAGAATCATGATACCCACTCTACGTCACTTGCAAGTATCATATTGCCATTGAAAGCGCAACGTATTTTCTAAATGGGAAAACAAATAACGATTTATTTTGTTTAGTAGAAGATCTTACTTTACTGTAGCGTTCTGATCAAGCTTAAAATATATTGATTTTGAAATAGAAACTTTCATGAATGGAACCGGGAAAGAAAATAAATGCACCATCATTGAAATAATATTTTTTAATATTAGCACATATAAGGGTAAGAAATGCCCGATATTTTTCCGATATTGGCTCTATATGGAATTTTAGTTTAACATATTTTATATCCATTATTCAACCAATATAGGCCCTATATAGAATTGTCCATTTTACCCGACATTTTTCAGCCACTTTTCATCCAATATTGGCTCCACATGGAATTGTTATTGCTCAATATTAATATCCATTCTTGGACCAATTTTGAAAAAACTAGACATTCCTATATTGGTCCCTCGACGCATTTTCTTATGACTTATATTGAGCCAATTAATGTAAAATTATTGCTGGGTTTGTTACGGTGTATAGTTAGAAGCGCTATAGTGTTGTTAGGTTTCAACGTCACTCATACGATTGGAGTCATGGGTGCGATTCTAGAAGGCAACTAAACAACTCAACGTATGTATGCAGAAACATAAATTCTAGATCTTCTTAAATTGGAAAGTTTTTTAGTTAGCTGTGACGTTAAAATTGGATAGGAGAGTCTCAGTACAGGCGCTGTCAAAGATGTCTGACCAGTGTTCGGATATACAATGTGGTGTGCAATCAGTATAATTATAAGAGATTTACAAACTTGAAACGCAAAGTATTTCTTAGTGGTTACTTCCTTTCGGAGTTTGAAAGTTTAGGAATATTAAAAAAAAAATACAAATCACATACGAAAATAATTTTATTTCCACTTACAACATCATTTAAAAACATTTATAGCATTAGCAGCTTAAATTTCTCAGGAAAAAAGAAAGATAAAATTCTCCTTGAAAATAGAAAACATTTATTTCAACCAGATTCCTTCTTTTCCTGTAAATAAAAAATAGTTTTCTTAATTAGCCATTTTTATAATGTGTCTTACACATAGGGGAGCTAACTAGAAGAATTACTAGAGTCAAAGAAATAAAGACTGCAATGGGTTGTTTAGATCAGTTTATGTAATTGAACACGGCATTATTAAGATATTATATATAAAAACTTGAAATTTACAGCACTTCCTTGAGGTGGGTCTGGCCACCATCATGAACTTACTGAGGTGAATTGAATCAAAGAAGGACGAAATTTTAGCTTTACTACCTAGAGAATCGAGGCATTATTTACAGCTTATTTTTTTAAGCTGAATTGAATGCGATCAGAGTCAAGCTTATACGAATAACGATTTTGGAGTTATAAGCTATAGAATAAAGTATATATAAAATAAAAATTTTACGACACATATTCACTTAAACTTTTGATAACTTTATTTAGTGAATGAAAGTATTGTGCCTTGAGTCATTTTTCAACTGAATAAAATAAAAACAAAATAAGGTTGTTAGTTAAGTGTTTGCTGCCATGAGAAGTACAGGAATGTACTTATACATGCGTGTGACTTTACTATTATAGGTATAAGGTATTGTTTCTTATGCATTTGGTTCCGCTGAAATGAAAGGGATCAAATACTTATGATTTTTAACCACAAGTAACTCATAAATTCTTAACGAAGAGTTGCTTTTAGTCTGATTTAATTTAGTTTTAAAAGCATTTTTGTTTCAATTTTCCAGGTAAGAAAAACGGAGGCGTAAGTGGGAATAAATCAAGCATTGAAAATGTCAACACTAAACTTATTAAATATCTTACGACCTCTAAACTATTTTGCTTACCGACTGAGTTTTGGACCAGAAAGGTTTCGTAAACGTTTTTTTTTTGCACTTAAAAGTCGATAAAAAAATCATTTTGTTTATAAAATATATTATTATAATAATTTTATGCAAGTACATTTTATTAATACGTTAACCGTAACGAAATGAATAGATAGCTGAATTTGAAAAATAACCAACTGTACTGTAAAAGGTAATCAATTGTACAAAACTTAAATTTAGGAATATTCAGAATGTGCAACACGAAAAGAAGTAATAAAAAAAGTCATTAGATTCAGCGCAAAAGGAATACACGGGAAACAATACCTCACTTGTCTAAAAAGTAAAATTTGAAAACAAATACGAAAAATTAAGGAAAAAAGTAAGCATAAAAATAATCATTTGACAACATATGTCAACCAGAGCTTGAGACATTTCAAGTGGTTTTTAGTAAGAATATGTTGTTGTTTCTAATGCGACTTGACACACGGGCAAGCCTGCTTGGTGAAACCGAGCACGTTTAAGGTAGAGTGAGCGTTTCTTGTTTTTCAGTGGCTCCATCTATGGCCAAGAATTCGACTTGTGCCACATCATACGTCACACCCGTTTATAGGGCGGATCCATTCATACATCCATTCATTCATCCGCAGATCGTAATTTTGACCTGAATCAGTGAACGATCGATCTCCAATCCAGTACTCCCAGAGGTATTGATTTGATATGGGAACATGGAGGACTTTTGAGACTCGACAGACTTAACGTGCATCAGTAACTTTACTACTCTTTGGCCGGCGGGGTTCGAACCCACGAACTCTCGGACATGGGCCCAGCGCCCTACCGATCAGGCTACCCCGGCCTCGAGTATAACAATTGCATGAGATATCTAAATTCGATGTCATGAAGTGAATGCTGATTGTGTATTATTGGATCAGTAGCTATCTTGTTCAAACTACTTTCATGGTAATAATTTTAAAACAAATCATATTCGATTTATTTTTTATATGCGCACAAGTTACAAACAGTTTACCATATGTTACTAATTCAGCTCTCGATGTTGGACAAAGCTTGCACATACTTAAAAGAGATTTCGCGTTTTCTTGTAGCATTCTTAACGTTCAAAAACGTAAATTTTTTTGCTTAATTTGCGTTTTCTATAGAAATTGCGCTTAGCATATCCATTAAATTAGTCACTTTCAATATATGCTTTCTGAACGTGGTTTTCGGTTTCTTTTTCTGCAACAGTTTCTGTACCTTTAATATACACTCGCACAAATTAAAAATCTGTTTCTCCTTTTATAAAAAATCTTTGTAAGCTAATGTTAATGTTCTTATGCTGATGCTAAATGTGTGCATGCTATCATTTCACAGTAAATGTTTGTATGCGAAACTAATAGTCATTCTATAATTATCGTTTCAGATTCCTTATTTACGAAATCCATCATGCCTTGTTTTCCATTTTAAAATAAGCGGACTTCATACTCTAACTATCAGATCATATTACAACACAATGTAACTTCAGTGTATCCTTATAACTTGCCCGTTATATATATTATTATATATGCGAAAAGTTATATATGCGAATTATTAATTATTAATTATTATAATGCGAATTATTAATTATTATATATGTGAAAAGTTATTATATTTTAAAAACAAATCAATAGATTAAAAACTACTTAGTAAGTGAGGTATAGTTAATATTTAAAGAAAAATCAATTACGTCATAAATTACAAAAGTGAAAATAATTGACTTGTTTCAACTGCTTAATAGTATGCCTCTATATATTTGAAGAGTTTATATAATCAAGTACATCTTTTATCTTCAGTTACTTGGAACTATTTATTTAATTATAAGTAAAACTTAAGTGTACGAAGCAATAAGACATTTGTGAAAACACTTTCATGCCAGTTTAGTCTAAACTTGTAAATTCAAATCTAAGAATTTGTTTTTCTTTTCAATTTAATTTACTGTCAATGATGAAATAAATTTATTACGGCCCCGCAGTGGACTGATCGTTAAGACACGGTTCCCAGCAGATCACCGAAGTCAAGCATCACTGGCTGCGGTCAGTGTGCGGGTGGGTGACTACTTGGATCAGTCTGCGTAGGGACCAAATGTGTGCGGTATTGGCCCTCGGTAAACTGTTCTACCGTAAAGTGCTCGACTTCGCGTGCTGGTCGTCGGGCTACCGAAGCGGGGGTGCCATCCCCTCTACAGAGGATCGAAATTGTGATGGCATGTCTTCGGATCATCCTCAGGGATGTTTACCTGGCCATCGCCAATAGCTCATTGTGCAGCTCTTGTGCGACGTAAATGAACTACAACAAGTACAACAATAAATTTATTACGAAAATAGCACTTACAGATTGATTTTGTTTTTGTACACATTCAATCGTGTAAGGTCAGAGCCTTTAAAACTTTTTAAATGATTTTATTATCTCATAAAAATTATAGTTTTGAAAACAAAAAAAGTTGTTAAAAAGAACTCGATTCAGACTAAACTCGAGCATTGGCCAAATTAGTTTTATCTCCATAAAATTACTTTGTAATATGTTTCTCTTATTGATTACTTTAATAAAAAAAATGTCTTCACGAAACATGCAATTTTCCACTATCGTAGTACTTGTTTAATAAAATACGCATCAGTACCCTGAGAAAAAAATATGATCATTACTCCCACAATACCGTTAAATTTACCATATTTCTGATTCCATGATAACTCCAAAAGGCACGCTAATTTTTTGTGAAGCTCTTTAATAATGATTATGTTAACCCTCCTGGCGGTGGACCCGAAATAACTCGGGCATGATTTCTACACTTAAAGCGGCAAGCCCGAAATAACTCGGGTTGCCTGTCTGCCTCTGTAGCGGTGGGCCCGAGATTTTGGTTGGTATTTTTTTTCCTTCCCCTACGACCGCCAACTGGGTTCTAATTGAGAGGTGGGGATAGCTGTCATCATAAATCACTATATCAGAAGAGTTGTGAGTTTATTCAAGAGTTCATAGTATGTACGATCATATCAGGTTTGAACACATTTATGAAAATTTTGTAAATGTGTTTAACACTGATAATTTTATTTTGATACCTAAGATCTGTCATAAACATATTTATTTGGATAAAATTACATTAATTGCAAAACTAATTTTTTACAAATCCTAGGTTTTTTTTTCTCTTTGTAATTGAAATGGTGAATATTACAAAAAAACTGCCTTATAATTAGCTGTGAATTAAGCATTACCATGATACCAGAAAAAAATTAGATTTTTTGAACTGAACTTACTCAAAATGTGCTTCTTTCCCCTTTACTCTTTAAAATTTACGAAGTATTTAGTCTGTATTTTACTTTGTTCAAGCAGTTAGGTTCGGTTTTTTCATCACTTCCGTTTTTATTCGTCGTTCAAAGATTTGATACTTGAGACATAATCAGAATCATCGTTACTGGGAGCTTGATGATGTAGATGAAAGAAATGTTAGAAGTTTGCACTTATGGTGTTAAGAATGCAAAATTTAAAACAATCTTGCATCTGAAAGAAATTTAAAAATAATTAAGCACATAGCAAGCTTAGGCAAAAAGAAAATGTTGCTTTTGAAACAATAATTTTTATAGCAAAATTCAAAATGTTAATTTCTTCGACAATTTTGCTTTCTTTTTGGTCTTATTTTTTTTGAAAAAAATACTAAATTTATTGTTTTTCCTTTTGTTAGAGTTAAACACATTTAAATTAAATTTATCTGCAAAAGAAATAACAAAAATATATTTTTCGTAGTGTAAGTTAGCAATTTCGAATATATATATATATATATATATGTATATATATATATATACATATACACTCTATAACAAAAAAATCAACGCACCAAGAAGGAGTTGTCCGATTAAAACGAAAATTGGTGGATAGGAACACAATGTACAGAATAGTAAATGATTAAAGTTTCAGAACAATTGAATAATTTATTGCAGAGTTACAGTAACAAGTTCAATAAGGTGTTGACCCGCCTCTAGCCTGGATATAAGCTGTCACACGGCGTGGCATAGACCGATAAAGCTCCCGGATGGTCTCTTGTGGTATTTCCTGCTAAATTCGATCCAATTGTCGAGCAAGCTCATCAACATTCCGTGCCAGATGCAATCGCTTTCCCATCACATCCCAGTCATACTCGATGGGCGAGAGATCTGGTGATCTGGCAGGCCAAGGAAGAGTTTGACAAGCTTGCAGACAGTTCATAGCTACACGTGCCGTATGTGGTCTGGCATTGTCCTGATGAAAAACTTGCCCTGGGCGCTGCAGAAGGAACGGTAGCAAGACAGATCCTAGGATGTCGTCGACGTACCGCTGTGCAGTAAGTGTACCTCTAATGACGAACAAAAGGGTCCGGCTGTCAAAGGAAATGGCACCCCAGATCATAATGACTTGGTGAGGGTCGGTGTGGCGTGCAATAGTGAAGGCAGGATCCCCCCTTTGCCCTGTGCGTCTCCAAACACGTATTTGATTATCGTCAGGACACAGTTGGAAGCGGGATTTGTCGCTAAAGACCATACGCCCCCAGTCGGCATCATTCCAGCCTGATCTGTTCAAAACACTCATGCAAACGAAATTTCAAAGCAATCGGATGATTGCTTCTTGTTGCGTCGGTTTTTTTTGTTATAGGGTGTATATACATATATATGTATATTGTATATATTATGTACTTAATACCTTTTTATTTTTATGTTTTACTGTGATATATATATAATTGCATTCCATACTTACATCTAAAGCGTTTAATGGTGCTATAATACAGTATGTTTGAATTTGTGACGAACAAATGTTGTAGATGGAGAATCCAGTTTTGGTGACGATACAACTTCTTCTATTTTTCCACTCATATAGAAAACTGTAATGCAAAATTATTATTTAAAGTACAAGAAACAGAATAATTTTGTTTCATTCAAAAAATCAAAAATCAAAATATACAACAGAAAGTTTCTCTCTTGAATGTAACGGAGATGGAGGGAGATATTTTAGCAGTTAATGTGTTAATAAGTTAGATGCAAGTGAAAAATTCGTCTTTTAGTAAAAAAAATTCATACATAAAATATTTCTGATGGAAAGATATCAGATTTTTTTTAAAGTTATTCAAATATGTTTTTTCAAATAAGTAAATAAAACTATTATTTAATTCGAATCTAAATATAGCCAATTAATAAATTCTTTGTAACTTGTACAAGTAGGTAAAACAATATAATTAACATTATACATTCGGAAAAAAATATTTCCTAATTAGACTATTGAACAAATCTTGATCTGTACTTCGATAGTTTTGACGAAACTCAAATTTTAAAATATTTTTTTGTATGAAATTACTGTTTAATAACAAACATATTCTCAGAGCATTGACATTCTGGCATTCTGACATTTTTTATTCGAACTAAGAGGCTTCACCAACACCCATGATTGTTTATCATTTATGATCATTTCTTCCTAAAATGCTTATATTTTTTGCAAAAAGAAATATTTTTTAGGTATAAGAATTAAATAAAAAAAAAATATCTTGCATAAAACACATTATTGAAGTATTGAACATTTGTTTATAACATTTTTAAAGTATACTGTAAATTATGAATTTTATTTAATTCAGTTGATATTTCATATGCCTCATTCCTTACGAAATTACTTATCCAATGATAAAGTCAAGAATCAGGACAAACTCATTTCTGATAACTTGTTCGAGACAACATTACGGATATAAACTGAACCTTCAGCCAACCTAACTTGAGACCCAATTTACTTTTAATGTAGCCTCACTCTTTCTTTAAATAATAAATGCAACATTCTTGGTTTTGATATAAGCTACAGAAACAGTTAATTAGAATATTTTTTTACAAATATGAGAGATAAAAGAAGGGAAAACTAAAAAAGAAACATTTTTAATTTCTTATGATGAATATCTAAATATTGAATGCGTCCAAAATTTTTGTTTTTTTATGTTTGTCCAGAATTATTAAATGACATTTTATAAATCATTCATATGGATAACAAGGGTATANCTATTGATATATATATATATATATATATACAGAGAGAGAGAGAGAGAACATAAGAAAAAAACCGCCAAATTTAATAGAAGGTAAATAATAATTTCTGAATAACAGAGATAAATTATAAGTGAGGAGTTATCAGAAACATGAGCAAAATAAACTGGAATTGGAAAGGTATAATGGATAAGGAAAAATATTAAGAAAACATAAATTTTAAAACTACTGGAAAATAATGAATGCTCAAAAAAATCATTGACTGATTCATTACCATTTCTAAAGCATAGAATATTCTCTTTTTTTAAAACTAAATATAATTATTTTATCATAATTAAATATCAAGATTAAGTGTTATAATAAATTTCACAAGAATTTTCTATTTGAATTCTTACATTCGGCGATCTTTTATACTTTAGTTATTCGAATTAGCATTAAGGTTAATTTAATTAGAAGCAGGATTTGTTTTTGCAACATGTGTCTTAATCTCACATCTTACACAATACCGATTTTCACTCGGTTACAATATGCTAATGCTGAAATGTATATTTCATACTGTAACCTTAATTCCAGGAAAGAAATTACTTCCTTTAAAAGTAATCCAAGTGATCCCTCAGTAAATTCAACCAGAAAGTTCATCGTTGAATATTAATAACTCGAATCGCACCAAGAATTTTGTACAAGATATATTAAGCATATGCACAATCACATGTTAAACGCTGCTTAGAGCCAAGAGACGCCAAACTTGAACGCAAAATTCCTGACTCATCTCGTCGGGTTCTTCAATCAAAGCTTTAAGAAGAGTTGGAACTGGCTTAAATGAATAATGTATTAGAAAGCATGGCGTATTTGTTTACCGTCTGAATCCACTGATAAAGGAATTATGTCGGGACCCTTTTCATTAGAATCTGGTGCTTCTTCGAAATCCTTCTTTATTCCTTCACATCTGTGGGGAGAGAAGATATATTAGAGAAAAAGACGTTGGAAATGGAGATTGATTGTAAGTTACACAATTCTTTAATTCGCTTTAAGAGTTTGAATTGCCTGAGAATTCTTTGGAAATTTATTTAAATATTTCTGTTAGTGTAATGATATGCAAATCACTCTGGGTGAAAGGTTTTTGCATCAAATAATAGTCATGTCTTAGCTTGTTACAATTTATGCACTCCCTGTTATTTTAAACCGTTAAAATTTATCAATAACGAAAACTTTTATTATTACTTTGATGTTTCAAAGTAATAAATATTTTCTTTCCTTTCTTCTGGAGAAGAAATTTATTTCTTTAATAAGGGAACCTTAAAGAAAATGTCAAAACAAATTAAAACATTTGTTTTTACTAGCGAATACATTTATAAATGTTTTTGTTTTAATTTCTCTCAAGCCACTACCCGGAAATTGTGGTGATGCTTTATTGTCAGAAAAATTCCCAGAATTCAGAAAGTTTTAGTTTTAATTAACAATCACTAAATAAAATATTTTGTAAAAGGCATAATAGTTTGCAGCTCTGAATTCATTATATTCTTATCTTTGTACATTAAAATGATACAGTGTTCATATAGATATTCAGTTTGTTAATAAATTGAATCAATGGAAAGTTTTCGTATCGTAGTTACAAACTAATTAAAATAGAACTGAATGCTTCTTAGATTTTAATGATTGTAAAAAATATTTGTAAATGTTTAAATATTTTTACTTCTGAGTTCAGACATAAAAAAAATAATCGGTAGCATTTATTTGCTTCCTTTACCAGCAGCATATATTTTGCAGGCTTTTTTTCCTCATCACGTGAAATCAAAAATTAAATCTTCAACTAATAATGTTCAGTTCGTTTATCATCATAGCCCTGATTTTTAAGTGTTTAGTTCCCCAAGTATGCTGCATGCTGTTTACATCCAATAATTCGGAATTACACATCTGATTAATTAGCTTACTGATTGTTTACATGTCTTTAATAATAATTCCAGATTCCTTCATTATATGTTCTTAGGGCACAATATATCACTCGTGAAATATATATACACATGTATCTGAGTCTCAATGCTGAGTTTACGACCACCCAAGTTTAACTCGGTAGCCTTGTTATTTGAACTCCAACACAAGACAAGGAAATTCCTGGATCAAGCATTGGAAAATACTAGCTTTCATGGAATGCTTTTTGAAGGAGCTAACCGCAATTTACGTTACACGGAGAGAAAACTTACGAAAACCTCCTACGGATATCCCGATGGCAAGGATATTCTAACCCATGATCAATCCAACACTGAAGATATTTTATGTCAGCACTATGGTCAGAGCAAGCCGAGAGCATAATTTGTATCAACCAGCCATCCCTAGGATTCGAATCTAGGTCACCTCTTAAGGTGACAAAGGACCTATCCCCTGAACCACTAAGGCTCCTTATACATATATCGTTTTATATATATATATATGTGTGTATATATATCAAAACCACGATCCTGTCTTCTAAATATGGTAGAAATTAATTATTCGAAAACACCTAGCAATATGGGAGTCAAAACGCTGATCCAAACCAGCTCTGAATTGTTTTTTGCGCAATTACAATACCTTTGATGTTAAGAGAATTATAAAATTATGCTTAAACTTTTATTGTAATTGATGTAATTACACTGAAATAAAATATGAAAATGGCATCTAATAAATGATTGTCATATCATAAATAGGCATTACATATTTCGTAGTTTCGAAATTAAATTAATTTTTTTTATCAAATTTATAATCCATTTAAAAGTTCTTATTCCCCTTCACAATTAATCCTTTACTCAGCACAATAATCCCTATCTTACTAATTTAATCCCTTTCTAAATAATTAATTATGATGCAAAATGAGTGGAAGTCGATCTTTAAACTTTCACTCTTCAACCGCTTTTATATTAGCAAAATATGTTATTAGATTTATTAAAGAATTTTATTATTAACGAATTTTATTATTTTTATTTATTAACGAATTTTTTAAAGCTTCTGCCTCACCAAATTTTAAAACAGCCAATTAGTTTAGATTGTAGATTAGTTTGACTTTTGAAAAGCATTCTCAATAAAGCATTAAATATAAGATTTCTCATTTTCTATTCCGTCAATTAATAAATCTATCTATTTTACTTTTCATTTGATACGAAGCTTTGCTTGAAGTAAAAATTAGCGCACACAGAAAAAGCTGTCGGAATGAAATGAAATTTATCATACGTAAGTGCTACTTTGATGTAAGTAAATGATTAAAAAATCAAAGCAAAATAATAATTTATTGCAGGAAAAAATACAAAGGAATGGAACTTTAAGTACCCCGTTGAACCACATTTAACACGAATACAGAATGCGATTTGTTTGAACATTGAGGCTTGCAAGTTCCTTCCGAGGTTCTGCGGCATATCATTCCACAATTGCTGTAAAAACACCACTAAATTAACTCAGAGGCTATCCAACTTGTCGTTCCATGTGGTTCCACATATGCTCGTTCGGTGACAAATTTGTGCATCCAGTAGGGAAGCGTGTTAATGTTACAGAGGCATTCCTGTGACATCTTTTCTCTCGGTGGCCAAGAATTCTTTTTTTTTGTTGAAAAATGGCTCTTGTGGAGCCCTGTTGTGAGTGGTAACACATGTGGCTGAAGAAATTCACCAACGTAACATTAGGCTGTCATGTCACCGTGGATCAATGTTAGGAGTAATCGTGAGGCGTCTTGTGCGATGACATCCCATTCCATCACGCAAGCTGCAGATTCGGTACACAGCTTTACTGCGTAGAAAGAGTTAACACACACTCAGACTTTTTACAATTTGGAGTGGAGTCCCCCTCTACGGGATTAGAATGCAACTAATTGAAACCAGGCGGTTTTGAATGAAAAATTCGGATTAAATTTGGACAATGATGACCATCGAGTACGAGTCCTGCATTCGCTGTACAACAGCATACGACTTCAACAGATGTGATGGTATAGGATGCCATTGCAATATCACATAATCATCCATAACATTGCTCCACAATGTCATGACAGCGTAGTGGTACGTCCACGACATCTTTCAATCACATGTGTTGCCACTCATGGCAAGACTCTCAGAAGCTATTTTTAACAAGACAATGCTCGGTCTAACACAATTAAGATGTCACAAGAACGCATTCGCCCCCTTGCAACCCTTCCCTTGGTCTGCTAGATTCCCAGGTTTGTCCCCGAATGAACCTATCTGAGACTTCTAGGAACGGCAAGTTGAAAAGACTCTTAGTTTAGTTGATTTTGAGGCGGTGTTTCTACAGCAACTATGGAACGAAATGCCACATTATATGTTACAAAGGACTTTAATGCCTCAATGTCCAACCATAGCGCATCCTGTATTCATGTTAGAGGTGGAGCCCGAAAGGGTACGAAAACCTAAACGTATTTCTATCTTATTTTATTTTCTTATTATCTATCTTATTTCAACCTCGTTGCGAGCACATCAAAACTACCCAAGGAAGCGTTCCTGTACGTCTTACACCTGCTTTAAATTGTGCATAGTATACTGCTGTTGATATGTTCAATAAAGTGTTTTTTCTTGCACCGGCAGTGACGTCATACTTCGTTTTTCGCATTTTTCTCGTAAACTATGGATTGTACAGGAATGCTTCTTTGGGCAGTTTTTATGTACTCCCAACGAGGAATCTAGCTGTGCAGAGTTTATGCGGTCGTTT
>NC_092210.1:64679209-64695712 GCF_043381705.1 Parasteatoda tepidariorum | reverse complement strand
TATAGATTATATAGATATATAGATCTGTATGTCTTGTTTTAAATCATATTCTATCTATTTTTTCTATAATCTTTTTTTAGAATTGATAGTGAATGAGAACTTACTCGGTTGCTATCTCTTGTTTCGTTGATTCTGAAAAAAAATCAGAAAAAAAAAATGAAGCTGATTACTTTTAATAGAAGTTGCACCACAAAAAACAATAATTTTAAAGAAGATAGTTTGGTCTTACAATCAGAAAAGGCAAAATTTATATTTCAAAAAATTATTTTAACACAGAGCAAATAAATGTTTCGTTCCAAGATACATTTGGAATAACTGATGCATGAGAACCTCATATAAAAATTTGTGTCTATAAAACAGTTTTAAAAAAAATTCAGTTTTAAAATAGCTAGCAGCTATTTCATTAATAAAAATACAATGCAAACACGCTTAAGGCATTTCCTTCCATTTACATAGAAAATGAAAATTTTATTAGTTTTTTTTTTCAATCTTACGAAAGAGCTTCAAAAAAAGTATACTATTTTGATGCAGTTTTTCATGAATTATTTTAAATCCGATTTAAGATGTAATACGATAAAATAAATATTTTATGCATTAAGAGAAAGTGAAATCCCAATAGATGTTAAAAATTTTTGTAAGCGACCGTGAAAAATAATTTAATTAAATATTTTCAAAATAATAATGAAAAATGTAGCTGAGAAAAGCATAACTGAATTTTTTAACGATCTTGACAATAAAAGATAAAAAAAGGAATTTATTTAAATTCGCCCAATGGAAACGCACTCAAATTTCTAGATTCAGACATTGTTTAAAAAGAGAAACATTGTAATAGATAAAAATGATATATAAAAAAACTTCAAACAATTCGAGAAAGAAAAAAAAAACACTAAAAAAACTTAATGTTGGATTATATTAGGTAAATATGGAAGATAGACAAACATGTATATATGGCAAATTAATTATTTCTCTGTCATGTAAGCTTAAAGAATACAAGGTTTTGCTGCTTTAAAAGCTTTAAAATCGTTGGATAGTTTTACAGTTGTTTTTTCTTTTGTAAAACACTAAATCGTCTCTAAATTATACTACTTGTTGAGAAAAGCTTTAAATTTTTTCTTCATTAGAAGTTAATCTGTGACATACTAAGGAATCACTTCACAAATATTAACAAAAGGAATCCCTAATTAGATTTTAAAGTGTTAAAATCGAACTAAAATAGTAAAACAATTTGCTTCAGCATTTTTTCAAAAATTTACTTGATCTGATGGTTAAGCGTAAATAAATTGCGATCTTTTCAAATCACCTTTACATTTTAAACACCTATGCGTTAAAAAGATAATGTTTTGCCTCAGTAAATTTTATTAGACATTCAATATCAGATAAACGTAAAATAATTGTATTGAATGAAAGTGGTTGCAGTTTTTCTTTAAGAAACTCTGCATGATTATTATGTATAATGATTATTCCCGAATAATCTTTAAAAAATGTCTAAAAACAAAAAGCCTAACTCGCATGTTTTATGTAGAAAACAATGTAATTCATTTTTGAAATTGCTAAAATTAAATATTAAGCATTAAATTATCATAATTATTTTGTAAATATATTTTTATGTGGGAATTTTCTAGCTCGACTTTTTCGTTAAATGAATGCTTATTTTTAGAGGAACATGCAACCTGATATTGAACTGGTATCGATGAAATGAAATCAAAAATTCAATCTCGAGAATAATGAAAGTAAATAAATAGCTTAAAAAACGCCTATTAACCTAAAAAAAGTAAAATAGAGCTAAAACATTGCAATGAAGATAGAGATGAATCAATATATGTTAATGAAATTTTGAGCAAAAGTTCTTCTATGAATATGTCATAAATAAAATAAATTTATAGATAAACTTGAGAAAAAAAATTTAGTTTTGTAATGTGCGAAAGAAACTAATAATTTTTTAGCATTTTTAGATATCTACATTCGTACTATTTTCAGTTGAAAACTGGATTTTTCCAATTATGTACTCTTGCAATCCTTATTGATAATTAAAATAAAAAGTCTATCCAATGAGGATCGAAAATTAATATAATAATGAAAAATAAAAACGCAATTAATGAAGATGAGTGTGCAGATCATCAAAAAAATTTTTATTACAATTTAAAACTTGATGCTATATTTAATAATCAGTTCTCTGTTTCTTCTCACTGTAAAAGAGGTTTCTATTATTTCCTACACCCACCATTACTTAAATTAATTGTTCAAATTTCTGTAGCGTTTTCGTGTTTATTATTATAACTTAATTATTATTTTATAACCTTTCATGTGCATACATTTTTAGTTGTCTTTTTCATACGGTTCTAAAATTGTATGATAAGTATAATCTTTACGAGACATCCAGTATTCGTGACAACTCATACCTTCCACTTACCGAGTATTTTATTCATTGAAATATATCAAGATTACAACAAATATATTTAGGTTGTTTAAGATAATACAAGGTGTCACCTTTTCAAATATAAAAAATGATTTTCTCCATTAACTCTATTATTCTCTATTAGTGTTTTGAGCAGGTTAGTAAATACTAACTAAATACTAACTAAATTAGTTAAATACTAACTAAAGTCTTAATTTGTGGTGTAAAATTCGTAAATAAATTATGAGTGGAACTTTTGCCCACTTTAAATATGACAACTGGTTTGCCCTAAACTAATTACATTTACCTAAACTCAATTGTTACCAAGAGGTTACATGAATATGGTAAGAGGTTAGAGGCTAAATTTCTATTTACTTATTTTCTTTACCATGTTGCAAAACGTCAGTTTCGGTTTTTTTATCAGTATTTATAAATTACTAAATTAGTGTCATTTTTTTTTCAATTTTGAATTAACCTCAATTAATTTAGTTTTCTTCAAAAAAGCCATTCAGTGCCCTAAATTTCAGTTATAAGCATTTATAAATTACTATCATTTCTTTCAATTTTCAAGTAACCTCAATTAGTTTACATTTGCAAGACAAACCCATTCAGATTCCTATTCTACTTTACTTTGACAAAACAAAGGTTTTACGAATTTTACGAAGACAATGTGAGAATTATTCATGTTTTTAAAAGATCAGTCTGACATATTCTATGCGTCTTTGTTATGCTATGAGAAAAGACTAAACGAATGAATAATCTGAGGAAACGTAGTTAGGAAGTAGAAAGAAATATTTACCTTTGTGCCGATTGTGTCTCAGCTTATGAGCAACTACAAAGAAAGCAATCATGACAGTCAGTAATAGAAAGAGGGCACCTGCCCCGAAGAGGATTGGTATCAGAAGATTTATGTCAATGGAATTTTCTTGAGCTACAAAGAGATTATCGGCTCTTTATTATAGTTTCAGTATGCATCTTATGTTCACAGATGATATGATCAAATAGAATTAGTTATTACAAGATCTTAGAAATATTGTACTAAGTATTAATGTACGAAATAAGGCTCATTAACGATAAGATATATTTCCATTTTTTATTGTGAGTTTAATATTAACCTAATATTACAAGACTTTCTCATTTCGTCATGCATAATTTAACAAAATAATTTGGCATCAATCGCAAAAGTTAAAAAAAAAAATTCTTTTTTAAAGCGAATTACAGCTAATTTTTGAGCAAATAAAAGGGCTAAAATATAAAATTATTAGTTCTTTTTATTTCAAAAGAAAAAACAGTTTGGTTTTAAAGATACAATAGTGATAATATTAATAATAAAACCAAGCATATACTTGTACAATCTTAGAAAAATAGGTTAACCATATTATTTGAACCTTGAATAAAAAATGTGGTTCTATTTTTACGGCAACCTTAACTAAGGGGTGAAAAATATCAAGTTTCCTTTTTGAAAATAAATAGAACAGCTCGATTTAATCTTTATAATACATTACGATAGAAAATAATGGTTCAAACGTGATACCGCCTAACATTGGATAAAATTATATTTCTTAAAAAAAAAAAAATGCATATTTCATATTTTAATACAATTTCTCCATTAAATTTGCTTCTTTTTCTATTATTTCTTCTTGGAAGAAACAGTTTTTGCGTCATTTGAAATTTAATTTTAATCATAGAAAAACTAAACTAAAAAAACTTAATTAAAAATCCCAAAAGCTGCTTTTTTTAAATATAAATAAGTATATTCAAATATATATAAATATATAAATTCGTAGAGATTATTCTGATCCAATACGAATTATTAGCAAAGAATGAAGTGGTTAGCTTACTTTGTATAAAATTTCGATTATCATTTCAATTTCCAAAGTAGGTAATTCTATTATATAAAACTAAGCGTTAGTAAATGAAAATTTCATGAAACTGCTTCAGATAATATACGTTTCATAATCACTTAATCAATTCCTTCAAAGATAATTGCTTTTCGCTAATTCTATTTATTTTTGATACGAAAAATAAAGAAGATTTTCTATTTAAATGGATCAAATAAGCTCATAAATATTACAGAAAATACTGGTATTAATTTAATTGATTTTTAAAATGTGATTAAAAGTAGTTTGGAAACTTATAGTTGCATTTAATAATTTCAATTCATGCTCATAAATGAGAACCAAACGAAAAATAGACAAATTTACATTGTTATAACAAAAAACATAACATTTATCGAATAGAAATAATGAGTTTGAAAATTGCAGAACCATATTTATTTAATTAAAAATCAAGGAAAAAGAAGCATTTTCAACTAAAGCAAACACTTCCCAAGCGGTACAAAATTAAAAAAATTAAGTTAAAAATGCATTTGTTTTTCGTCGTTTCTAGCAACAAAAAATCTATCACATTTTACAAAGAAAAAAAAAACAATATGTATTTACTACTAATTTGAGATTTTATTTCACTTTCATAATTGAAAAAGTTATTTGACAGGTTTTATTTAAATTTTACACGGTTTTTTTAAAATTGCAGTTTAAAATAATGTTGTTGTTGTTGTTGCTAATTCCCATCTGGTCTGACGGGGTCAGACCAGATCAATAAATCCGTTGACGTTAAGAAAATCCGAAACCAGAATGGGAGAGGAATGAATGTCGTTCCAGTCCAGCCAAGATGTGCTCAGGTGATGCCTGTTTTTGTTGGCATTTAGGGCAAAGAGGAAAAATTTTTTGATTAGCAGAAAATGTGAGACTTTTCAGGTGTCCACTGGCCAGTCGGGATAAGCAAGTGTTGGTTTGCCTGTCACCAGGAAGAGATAGAGAGAGTCCTGGTCTTTTTGCTTTATACCAGTAGTGAGTAGGTGGAAGCAGTGTTTAAAATAATAGGGATATTTTGCTTTTTTTCCGTACTCTCCCTTACGTAAGATGCGAAGTAATTGCGCATGCGCACTTGAAGTATGCATGTATTAGTTCTCTTGAAATGCGCATGTGCTCGTTAAAATAATAAATCTTACGTGAATGAAAATAAGAGATTTAATGAAAAACCATGAGTTAAAAAACTCTAGCATAGTGGAATATCTTCTTAACTTCGCCCACAATGTATGGTTGAAATACCATAGACTTGGTTCTATTAACCACCAAATTGAAGGCTAGATTTTGATTTTATTAAACAAAATAAGACTAATTTTAAAAAGAAGTGTCATTAACCTATAGTAAGTTAATTTTACTAACTCTTTAATTTTTTAACATCAGAAAGATTTCTTCATTCGAAGATTATGGCGAGAAATTTTTATCGATGTTTGAGATAATGAATCTGTGCAAAAGTGTAAGTATTTTCTGCATGATACTTTATCAAGAGCTACAAAATAACGCAGAATTGTCTACATTCCATATCTTGAAACAAAAGAACTTGATATAGACATCCGTTTGTTGGTATACATCAGGGGTTTCCAACTTACCTGAGGCCGGGGACCACAATTACAAACGCAAATCAAATAGCGGGCCGCAACTTTATCAAAATTTTATGTAGGACTCCTTTATGTTTGAAGGAACATTAAATATAACTATCAGATTTTTACCAAGTTGTACAAAACAAAAGTATTGAATTACAAATTAAAATAAGAAGTAGATTTTGAAAAATATTTAATTGTTATTAGTAATATTTCTAAAAATATTAAATAAATAATGAAAATTCGGGCTACATTAACTCTAATGTGCACCTATGTATTAAACAATTAATGTGCAACAGATATCAATTTGTTAAGATATAAAACTTTAAAAAGGTTGGTATTAAAACTTACATAGTAGCACATAAAATATTCAATGAGAAAATTGAGGTTTGTCTGCTGCAACCACCAAAGAATAGATATTTAAATTTTAAATTTAAAAATTACAAATGTGTGTATAAATATTTTCGTCCAAAATGAGTGGTTTCAAAAAGTTGAATCGGAGAATTTCTTCGAGAAAATTTTTGATACGCACATGCTAAATTATATTTACAAAATACAAAAAATATAAAATAAAAAAGAGCAACATGCACCATTATTTTTGCATTTGAATAAATATTTTCTTGGAATCAAAACCAGAGAAATAAATTTTTTTGCACCGTTGGTATGTTAAATTTCACAGAAACGAATAAATTAGGTTTTTATTAACGAGAAAAGTATTTTAAACCCATGTATATTTTTTACGAAAATTATCCGCAAAAAAAACAACTAATATATCTTAGTTCGCGGGCCACAAAAAAAGGCTTCGCGGGCCGGATGCGGCCCCCGGGTGCCAGTTGGAAACCCCTGGTATACATACTACGATTTTCTGTATCTGAATATTTTGTGAGTTTTAACACGAGTCTTCCCTACGTCTTTTTAAGGTTTTCACAAATTTTAACTTAATTTGTTTAATATATAAAATGAAAGTTAAACTAAAATTATTTCTGTCTGGATATTTCTAAAATTCAAAGAAAAATTTTAAAATTTAATCTTGTTTAATTAATGATTAAATTCCGATTTTTGGTTTTGAAGAGCTTAGTGAAAATTAACAAATTACACTCTAAAATATGTCGGATCAAATTACGTCACGAAGTACCTGCACTTTGGATGCCTTATCCGTAAACTCCATTTTTCCGTAAAATACAATTTCACCGAAAAATATAAAAATATTAAATGTAAAAACTACGTTATATCTGACTTTTTGTACCGTAGCATGTTTCGGTAAAAATGAATGCTACTGTAAAAAGTACCGGCACACTGAGTGCCGTTACTTTTTACTGAAATGTGATCTGGAATTTTTAGGATTGTCATTCTCGGGATCAGGAACGATCAGGATCGTAAAGCTCTCTAGCCAAAAACAGAAACTATAAAAGGGAATGGTGAGGATATAAAAGCAGTTAATACAAATCATACTTAAAATCCACCTAAGCATTTCGATTGTAATTTATAAGAAGTCCTTAATAATAATGACTGATATTACAGCTTTTTATTACAGAAAATATAAATAAAGATAAAATAGCATCCTGATACAGTGGAAGACAGTAAGATAACTGGATAGGATCCTGGTTACGCTAAGGTTCTGTACTAGAAGGTGTTTTCGTTTGCAGCTGTCATTTACCTCTGCACACAAATATATTCTTCAAAACGCAGGTGATCATGTGACATATATGAATTCGAAAAAATGTTTTTATACAACCAGTATGTTTTTTTTTGTTACCAATTTTCATTCTATTTGAATAAATATTTTATAGCATGTCTCGGATATTCCCGGTTTATTCCATTGAAATTACAGCACCGTTTGGTAATGACATTTCTTGTAAAGAAATCTTAATTCCGGTTAATAAAATTCGAAAAATATGGTACTTAAAGCATTTATTTGATAATTTTTCTTTTTATATGACAATGGTTTAGTTCAAAATCATAGTTCTTACCTCATACATTTAGTAGCAAATGCAAAAATTAAATTTAACCGAATAAACGGTTTACCATGCGGTTACCAACGGTTATCATGATAAAATTAAAAATTTTAAGAGGTTTTATAAATTTAACACATATTATGAAATTAAACATGGTAAATTTTATCGAAATTATTCCCGAATTGTTTCTGTAAAAATTACCGAACCTTTTGGTGTTCCCGTTAAGCCAAAAAACCTGTAAATTTTACCATATTCTCTAGTTTTGACCATACTTTGTTTCGCAGTGTTATTCTACGTAGTTTCTATTCTTAGATTACTTCCATAGTTTTTGATAAATTAAATAAAAATGATAATCTTCAATCATTCAATATACAGTCTTTTGAAGAAAGAAAAATTATATAATGCAAAGCGTGCAACTAAAAATATAGTTGTAGTATACACAAGAACAGTGCTACAGTGTCAAGTTTGTTTGATATGTATTAAAATTATTTCAAAGATTAACGTTAGAAAATAACTCCAAGAAAATTAGTCTTACTTTGCAGAACGCATACGCATTTAATTTCATATAGTTTCCCTTTTAAACATTTTAGGTACATTACAAAACACGTACAATAATACACAAGTAAATATTTATAAATATTTTATTCATTAAGCTCAATACCTCGAAATAATTTCCTCAATACAAAAGAATATCCTAAGTTTTAGTTGGTGTTGGCTTAAATTTCTGTTAATTTATTAAAATTTTGCATGTTTAATTAATCTCATTGTATACTTTAGGCACATTAAGCAAAAAAATTCTTGTAATACTAACAACAGCATCTTAAAAAGCCTATCGAAGCTAAAATGTTTAAGCTTATTCACCGAATAGTAATTTGCAATTTAAATTTAAGATTCAATATATATTATGAATAAATTAAACAAACCCTTAAAGGAAGTAAATATTTTCAAATAGTAATTTAATGGTAAAATATTTTCAAACATTTATTTATAGTTATATGAGTTATCATAAATAATTTCATTAAATATGTAATTTTAAATCACTTGAAAAGTTTCACAATGCACCACACTTTATTTCAAAATCCTATCTAAGAAGAGAAGATAAATATTTAAAATACTTTCGTAGTTTGCTTTTAATTTATTCTACTCAACTAATTAAATTAGGCGTCTAATAAAATGAGAAGTTCAATATCGTATTTTCTTTTCTATAAATATTTATTTAAAATGTTCGAATAGGGGAAATATTCTTCTTCGGTAAAAGTTAAACGCTATTTAATAAAGTTTTCGGAAAAGTAAAAAAAGCAGATTATTTTGTTAATCAATGAACGTTAAAAGAATTTTCGTATTAGCTACGCCTTTTCAGAAAGGAATATAGAAAATAAAGGTGATTACCAGAAATAAAAAACAGGGAAAACGGAGTATATATATTTATATATTTCCAGTATTACATATATATATATGTATATATATATATATATATATATATATATNGTATTATTGTATCAATAGAGCTATATATATATATATATATAGTATCAATATTGATACAATAACGGAAAGAACTCCTTTTTGCGGATACAATCGTGTGGGTTGATGAAAAGTTTATATCTTTTATTTTCTGGTTTTTTAAAAAAAAAATTTCTTTTTTTTCTTTCCTCCCAGTTGTTTGTTATTTTTTTATTATTATTTTTCTTTCCCCTCTTTTTTTACAGGTCTGTAATTTTCCTTAGTTTTATCTTCATTTTGAACTTATCTTATGAATTCTGTTTACTTGCAGCTTATGCGCAATAAATGAAACTTATTGTTTTTCTTAATTTTCTTCGTTCCTTTTTGTATTCATTTATTTTGCTGTATATATATATATATGTATATATATATATAACTGTTTACATAATATTACGGTTGTTGTATTTTTGCATAAATACAATGTAATATTACGCATTTTTGGAATAAATCGAATATTTTTGCAATATTGATGTCATTTATAGTCAATATTGGAAAAAACAGAGCTTCCTTTATCTTGTTTGGGGAACTAACAACCTTTTATCTTTTAAATTAAAATGCTTAAATCATATTTATAATATTTCAATATTTAGTAACTTTCATGAAGACAGTTTCTATTTACAGGGATGCCGAATATAAAAGTTAAGATTATTTTTATTTTCATTTTCATTTCCAACTGAGGACAAAAAAATGCATAATATTTTGCTATACTTCATGAAATCCTAGTAAATGCGTATTTCAAAATGTTATAAATATATTCACGGTTTATATACAATTACGTAGTCAGATTTGAAACCTCGATTTCTTACTAAATGCTTTGTGACTTGGCTGAAAAGTAATAAGTAAAAGTTACTTATACTTTTACTCATTACTTTTCAATTTTTACTTTTACTTTACTTTTCACATTTTATTGATTTAATTTCGGTATTTTCTCTCATTTATTCCGAAAAATGTTATAAAAACAATACCTGTTCTTCTTTCTGCAGGTGTGAGAGTGGAAGCAACAAGCGCTACAGATTTGCTTTTTCCTTTTACATTTGAGGAATAAATTATGAGAAGATATGAAGTGCTTGGATGTAAATTGATGATTTCGAATACAGGTTGTGACCATTCTGTTACATTTTTCACGATTGTTTCGGTTAAGGAATTATACACTTCAATGTGGAATGTTTGTTGAAATCCACTGCTGTTGCTTGCTTTACAAAAAACCGAAATTTGATGCATTGTTTGATTAATGAGAACACAATCTTTAGGTGGGTCAGGAGCACCTGAAAATATATTTTAACGTCATATACGATTTCTTTATAGTAGATTAGAAAATAACAAGGATCATAATTCATGAGGAAACAAAATATATTTAAGATGCGTATGAAATATATATGGTTGTTTTTGAAATATACAACAGTCATAGAAGAAAATAAATTGATACAGCACAAAATAATATGAATTAGTGCAAAAGTATTAAAAAATAAATAAATAAATAAATCCTAAAGCAAAATTCATAAAGTAATCTGTAAAAAAATAATGTCTTAATGTAGTTATAATGTACCTAATTTCCTATATTTGCCTAAACATAGCATATAATGTATGGAGAATAATAATAAGCTATTAATGTGTGCAGAAACTCAGAAGTAAAATATTCTATATCCATGTAAAGAAAATTAAAGAGAGCAAATTTTTAATGACGCCCGGTGGCTGAGCGGTAGAGCTTCGCGTTGTCGTGCCACAGGTCCCTAGTTCGATCATCGGTCCGGGCAAGGTTGGCTCAGCCTTTCATTCCTTCGGTGGGTCGATAAATGAGTACCAAGCATGCTTGGGAACTAAACACTGGGGGTTTCGCATTAGGCTGACCACCTGACCGGAGCATCTACTCCTGACCCCAGAGCCCAAGGTCGAGAAAACTGAGATGGGCACAGTAGGCCTTCGCCCTCAATGGGCTGTCGCGAACCTGAGTTTAGTTTAAATTTTTATTGCAGCTGTAAATCTTCATAGAAAATGCCGTCTAAAGTAAATTATAAATTATTAGAGAAAATAAAAATATTTAAAAAAATTGAAGCTTAAAATTCTACTTTAAAAGTTTATAAAAATAATGAATTATTCCAAATTATTATGAAGAACAATCTGAAAAAGCAATCAAATAAAATATTTTTATTTGCTACTTATCCAAAAATTAGAAAAATAATTTCAAAAACTAAATGACAGTAAATAAGAAACAGAAATAATTTATTCGTAAGTAAAAACCCAATTAAATATGCAATTTTGGAAATACTTAAAAACGTGAATCTTAAATACTTAATACTTAAACACGTGATATACCTCATTGAGGTACAGCACATAAAAAAATAAGGAACAAAAAATTAAGGAGAACAAATTCACAAGCTTGACTTTGTAGAAGAAATATTATATTTTTAAGCACATCTACTTTACAGTATTTAAGTATGATACAGCATGTACTGTACTTCAAATAATATAGTGTGTACTCTATACTACAGGATTTAATCATACGTAATGCAAAAAATTAAAAAAAAAATTAATTTTGAATAAGCATGAGGAATGAAGATTCTAAACATTCTGAAAACACACTGAAGATACAACTTATATTTTAAGTAGTAGTTTTTAGATTATTAGTTTTAAAATGACTGTAAATTTTAATAGTAATTTTGACTACACAGAAAGTACTGCAATGTCTGTGTTTTACTCAAACGGACATTCTGTTTCATGATGTATAAGATATTTGAACAGAAATGCAAAATTCTTGTAACGATTTCTTGTATATATTTTTTCAAGCACTATTTCCCACCAGCAACCAATCCTTCTTCAACATATGGTAATCATCTTTTACAGGATAAATATTCAGCTGATTTTACTTGACTTACCCTTACTATCGTCATATAATGTTTCCTTTACATAAATATAGTGCCGTTCAAGAGAACCTGCACTTCAGGATCATTGACCTTTTATCACCTACGGCCTATTTTCATTGGCCATCCTTACGGCTGCGTCTTCAAAAGAAACAATAACATTTTTTCCTAAAGACTGTAGATACTACTAAAAAACTTGTGCTGGATTCCTGATAGCCATGGAAGAGCTTTTGATTTTACATCTCGTCTGTGGTCTTACGAGCGATTTTCTGAAAACGGATTAAATTGTAGGTCTACCTCACCCCGAGGAATCCTGAATTCTTTCGCCAGTGACCTGCACTCACTCCACCCCATTCATCAAGAAACAACATTCATTGCAGTTTTATTTGTATCCCTCGAGTACTTTCCTCGAATGTTTAAAGTTTTTCCTCATGGCCACTTGAAATGAAAATTGGAAGAAATTCAGTAACTTCATTGGAAATAATTTATTGCGTGATAAATTCATCAACCCTTACTAAAGTGCGATGAATGGATTACTTAAGTGAACTTCCGGAATCAACATAAAAACACAATGAGCTGATAACTGATTAATAGCGGGATGTTTTTTTCCTCCGTCCTACTTCTTCTGGAGAACGCACTAGGTCTGCTCATCGGGAAGACTGTGCAGCTCATAGGAAATTTTAAAAAAAACTTGTTACTAGAAAAATAGTTTCATCCTTGAAGGTATTTAAAACAGTAATTCAATGAATTTAAATTTTAATTTAATAAAAAAAAACTTTAGAATGTTTTTTAAATTTCGGACAAATTTAAAGCCATAAAAATGTTTATCACAATTGATGTAAGAACTTGATGAATCAAAACAACTTGTCCGTATTATTTATATACTTTACCATATTTCCAGTTCTGACAAAATTATATCTATTTTAAATGATTCCGGAAAACTTTTTTTTCGGAGTACAATGACAATAGTTAGATGCACTTAATTATACTTATGAATATTTATAAACGAGAAAATGTCAATATATAATTCAATAGCATGTAAGAATTTTATTACTTTCATTTTTCTATTCAATGATATTTTGAGTGGCATATAAAATGCAGGATTTTCTAGTGCTTTTACCTTTTAAGTTGATGTATTTTAATTTTATGCCAGAACAGAATAATTAGGGTACAATAAGGTTTTATAAGAAAATTGTTTTTGGTAGATTAAACAGATGTTTTCAGTCATTTTTGCGTCTTATTTAATATGTTAGAGATCCTAACTAGCAAGAATAAAATATGTTCGATTATATATTAATCAAATTTATTAATTACTGAAGTAATTTATAATTTTGAATATAATTGCTTGCCTTTATCCCTCTGGTTTAGAATTATGGATGATTAGAAATAATCATCACCCACCAACAACTAATCCCTCTTCAACATATGGTAATCAACTTCTATCTACTTATTCCTCCAACCCTCAACAACTTCATATAATTTTTCTTTCATAAGCTTGAACAAGATGGCCAAATGAAAGAAGGAAAATAATATCCGGTTGTGTTTAGGGATGTAAATCTTATTCTCATGTGCTAATATTTTGCTTCATTGATGTTGTTTCTTTATTTATAGTAAGTCTCTTACAAGGAAGGTACCCAAAATGCCTGTTCACAGAAATAATAGTTTTGGTATATAGAAGGGAATAGTAATTCATAAAAGAAAACTTATATATTTCTCTATAAACGGAACAAATTTTAAGAAAGAAGAAGAAAAGAAAAAACGGGTAAAATAGTGAAAATCACAACTTTGCATGTGAGGATCGTTTTTTTTTTTTTTTTTGAAGTTAGGGCATTCTGTTTTCAAAATTTTTATAAATATTTAGATTACGACAAAACAAATGGGATCATTTTTGGATCACAGGTGTATTCGGATGAAAGAGATCCGGATTATCAGAATTTCATATAAATTTTCTTTTTCATTATACATTTAAGTAAGTTCGCCCATTTATGTAATTTCGCCCATTTATGTAATTTCTTTAGCTATTTAATTGCATAATTCTGTACGATCTATTAATAATTATCGATTGTATCTATTAACGTATGTACTCACTTGCAGTGTATATATGAAATTGGCAAGGGTTCTTTTGAACGCCGACACTGTTACGTGACCAACAGTGCAATGTGCCCTGGTCTGACTCCGATTTCAAAGAGTATTTGAAAGTTCTATTTATAGCACCTTGACTCCAGTTCTGCTGTAGAAAAGTTCCTTCAGAGTTGACTAAAACCCACTTATATGATAAGACTTCAGGATAAGAATCAGTAGCACACGTGACATTTATAAGCTCAGTTGAACTCAAAGCATAAATAACAGATTTTGAAGCGACACAAACGGGTGTAACTGAAAAAGATAAGGTAAATAATATTATAATTATTAACTACAGAAAAGTAACAAATAGTATAATTATGTTTATAATTATTAACAAAAGTAAATAGCTTCTGAGGATTCGAATTTTTTTAAAAAACCGTATTTTTAAAGTTTGTTGGACTGATTATACTAAAAATAAACTTTATAGTTTATCATGTTAAAATATATTCTTCAAAATGATGTTAAAAGTTTTATACTTTACAATTTTGGTGCATTAATAAATAAAATGACCGAAATAATAAATACTCTATAAAATTTCTTTTCTGTGTGGAATTATCTTTAAACAAATACATTTTATAATTGTGTGCAAATTTTTTTAAAATTCCTTTAAAAGTTGAACCGCTCTCCTAACCAAACTATGGGGACCGTATTTTTTCATATCCTATATATTTTGGAGGTTAGAAATCCAAATCCGTCGAGAGAAAAGGTATGTTTATTTAGAGAAAATATGGTTTTTTGTAATATGTTTGATTTTGTAACTTAAAATTACGCCGTGGTATTTGTAGAGAACTACAAAAATTATGTAATTTTTCCGAGCACTGCGTTTGCATCCGAAACTGCGGTTGCATGCGTTTGAAAACTTGATAAGAATGAATAATGCAGTGCATATCTTTATGAATTGAGCAACAAGATATTAAATATTAGTAATTTCTCAATTAATTTTACATATTATTTTTTCCTTCGTATTTGCCTCCTTTGATTAGCCTATTTTTTTATCCAACTCCATTATGGTTTCTGTATTTAAATTATCTATCAATTTTGATGATACCATGTGAATATTTAGCTGATACTTTATTCAGTATTATCGATACTAGATCATCGATACTAGATCGATACTTTATTCAGTATCGCAGCTGATCTTTATTCAGTATTCAGTATAATTTATTCAGTATTATCGGAGTAATCTATTTAATTTTACCGTTAGATGTTTTATTTGAATTGCATGTTTAAAAAAAGAAACATCAAATCTATCTAACAAACGATAAAAATATTTTAAATCTGTAATAGAAATACATACAACGAACTGAAAAGGAATTTTAGTATGTTTCAAATATTACACGCGAAAGTTCGAAACCAATTTTATACTAAATTATCCCCCTCCTTACACGTGACAGTTAGAAACCAATTTTATATTGAATTATCCACCTCATCACACGTGAGAGTGGGAAACCAATTTTATATTAAATTATCCCCCTTATTACACTCGAAAGTTCGAAACCAATTTTATACTAAATTATCCCCCTCATTACACGTGACAGTTAGAAACGAATTTTATATTGAATTATCCACCTCATCACACGTGAGAGTTGGAAACCAATTTTATATTAAATTATCAACCTTATTACACTCGAAAGTTCGAAACCAATTTTATACTAAATTATCCCTCTCATTACACGTGACAGTTAGAAACCAATTTTTTATTGAATTATCCCCCTCATCACACGTGAAATTTAGAAACCAATTTCATGTTAAATAATCTCCCTCAGAATTAAATCTGGTTTTCAATTCGTACGAATTTGTCTACTTGTGGTAAAAAAAAACTATGCAAAACTTTAAAAATTAAAATGGCGTTCTCCTTCAGGTTCATTTTTTCAATAATTATATTATAATTTAAAATATGTATTTTGAAATTATATTGCACTTCTAATTATTTTTTTAAATATCTAAAAAATTACAAAGTGAATAATTTTTTTTTTTTTTTTAACAAACAAATATAACTTTATTGAGAACAAAAACACATAAATACAAAGAATATATATTCGTCGTCAAGAGGAAAATCCTGTCCAGGCGACAAAGAAAAGTAATACAATAAATTTAAAATAGAAATTTAAAAAAAAAGAAAAGAAAGAAAGAAAAAAAAAGGGGGTATTACAATCATAAATTATTTTGCTCATCATAAGACGTCATATATTGTTGAACACTGTAATAATAGAAAAAAAAAAA
>NC_092210.1:64665809-64678130 GCF_043381705.1 Parasteatoda tepidariorum | reverse complement strand
ATTTACAAGATCCCATTTTTGTTTATTTGAATCACAATTTAAAAATTTGATTTTGAAATATTCTGATTTTGCTGTTTTAATTAAGTTCTTAAGCTCAGAAACTATAGTGTTGTATGCTGTTTTGTAAATAATATCCCATGGATATTTTCTAGTTTTTTTGAATAGTTTTTCCTTTCTTCGAATTAAAATCAAGATATTATTAGTCATCCAGTTATTTTTGGCTTTTTTGTTTGATTTATGCTTATATTTAAAATTATTTTTTAAATTATTGAGTTTGAAAACAAAACTTCGATATTGTTGATCAAGAGAATCTTGAGGATTGTAATTAAATTTGTAATTTGACAGATAATTATTGAGCTTATTATAGTTGATTGAAATTTTATTTTCAGCTTCCTTAATTTTATTTACCTCATCGTAATGAACACTGCAAAAGGTTGGATAGTGATCGCTTATGTCATTTATGAATATTCCGGATTTGATTGAAAATTTATTTGTTTTTACGAAGACATGATCAATGCAAGTTGATGAGGAATTTACTCTAGTTGGTTTGTCTATGTAATTTTGAAATCCAAATTGGCATAATAAATTAATATATTCATGAGTAATAAAATCATCACTTAGAATATCAATATTTATATCACCCATCAATATTATATTAGGATATTTAAGCTTAGAGATTATTACTTTAAGTTCAGTATTAAAAATATCAACAGTAAAATCATGAGATCTATATAAAGATAGAAATAATAAATCTAAAGATTTGCAATAAAGTAATATAGATTCTGCGGAAACAAAATGTATAGCTATCTCTGAAATATCAAGACATTTTTTAATAAAAACACAAACACCTCCAGAGCGATTATTATTTCTGCAATTAAAGAATGAATTATAACCATCTATTGAGTAAAAATTAGTTTCATTTTGGTAAATCCAAATTTCCGACATAATTATGACACTTATATTTTCAATCATGCTAGAAATATGTGAAATAAAATTATCAAAGTTGGCTCTTAAACTTCTAATATTTATATGTAAAATATTAATGTTTAACTTACAGGTTGAGGTAATAAAAAATAAAGAATTTTATAATTAATAAAGAATTTTTGATTTATTGTAAATTTGAATGCATCTTTATACATAGATTGGTATTTTGGGTTTTCGAAATCATGTCGTTAGTTCTAAAACTCAAGCTTGTTTTGTCTTGTTTCATCATTAGACTATAGATGAATTTCATCTAGCGTAAGCAATTATTTATTGGAAATATCTAGCAAAGAAATGCTTATGAGTACCAATATAAGCATTTCTTTACCAATATTGTATGAGTACCATTATGAGTACCAATATTGCCCCCTTTTTTTGGAAATCTACTATGCATGTATTTAGCATTCTCGTAGAAGACATGGAATCTTCCTGCACAGTCTACATGTATTTGTTCTTATGGAATGTAACTGAATTTTGAAAAAAATTGACGACAAATTTTATTCAGATATTCCGTTAGTTCTAAGCAATTTACAAAAATGTTAGAAAATACATATTGAATTGAATTGTGAATACGACTAGCATGCTTGATTAAACAAGGGGGGGGGGAGCTTCAACATAAAAACGGGGATAGAATGTGGAAAGAGATTTGAGCAGAAAGATTTTATTCATAATCGATGACAAACATATGCGTATTATTTACCGACATTGACTTATTCTGTCGTCTAAGACTCTTTTTATGCTAGTCATGCGAGTCCTATATGTATCGAAGATTATTGTTTAAAAGCAAATACTCACAATTCAATTTTCTTTCCCAGCTTCAAATGGTAAACAATCTCGTAGGAAAAAATGTCTGGTAAAATTACCTTACTCTACGGTACTGGGATTTATGGTATAAAAAGAAATAATTATGGTTAATAAAACCAAAACATACGGTATTTCAAATCAGTTATTTGGAATTTATTTCGTACGTATGATAATAGTTGACCGGAAATTTTGGATTTCAAAATTGTAGTTCTCATTACCGCACATTTCGAAAAGATACAAAACTGATAATGATGAATAATTTTCATGACATGCTCTAAGGTATAATAAAATTACCTTATTTTATCACAAATTATTAAACTATATTTTGTTGCTAATAATACCAGAATCATTACCAAAGCACTTTAGAAAACATTATTGAATCTTTTGATGTTCCCATGGAGGATATTTTACCATATTTTAGTAGTTTCTGTCATATTTTTTTAATGATAAAAATATATTGAACAAATTATGTTAGATAATATTTATTATTTAACAAACTAGTACATTTTCTTTCTTCTTTTTCTTTCATTTCAATGTTATAATATGTCCTAATTGTTCTGAAAAGTTTATATTTCAGTTAATTTATATATATATATATATATATATATATTGAGGTGCTTAACTAAATTTAAATTTAGACCCAAACCTGGAAGAGAACTTTGCACCACAGTAATTTATGGAAAATGGATTTTTAGTGGAAATATTTCGATTTTAGTGGAAATATTTAGTGGAAATATTTTGATATATTTTCAACAGAAATATACAATACGTTAAACAACCGATAGTTTATTAACTAACTTTAACTTAACTCGTTTTTGAAACGATCAACTTTTCAACTTCAAAATATGCTTTGACTTTCCATTATTTTAACAAAACTCATTTAAAGCTAGAATTTGATTCCAGTTGCTTAAGCTAAAGTTTATAATTCTTAATATTTAACCCTTTGACGCAGAATTTATACTATACATATTTTCATACTTTTAATTATTTTGTATTAATTCTGTTAAAAAGTTAGTGAAAAATAGTATATTTAGCATCTTGATAATTTATGGTTATGAAATACATCATGAAACTCTGGTGTCTTTTGCATTAAAAGTAAAATCTTCCAAATACGTCTCATTTCCGGACAATCATTTTAGAAATTTGCACTTATTTATAGTTATTCAGATCTAGGAGAAACAGTTATTCAACATTGAAATTTCTTTAATTTACGCAATCAATTATTGTTAAAATTGATTACGTAAATTAAAGAAATTGTGTTAAATTTCTGTTAAATTTCTTTAATTTAAGCAATTAATTATTTTTTTTCTTCTATATGCAAAAAGCATATGGAAGAAAAAAAAATTCAACCCAATTTTTTTATATTTTATATTTTGTTATCAAGTATAATTCCGATAATTTGACAGAATTTTTCAGAATATATTAAACTGTTTTTACATAATAAAACAATATCAAAATATATTTTTGAGTGTAATATTATAGGCTCGGAAAAATAGATGAAAGGGACACTGGTGTCAAAGAGTTAAAAAATCTTTTACTCCATTTACCTAATGAAAGTAGCTGATATTTCATGTAAGGAAGAATAAGGGGGATTTTTGTTTGCCGGAGAACTTTTTAATGAGGCATAATATGGATATAATAATAAAGGAATTTTTAAGTATAATGAAAAATAATTCAAAGAATTAATTCTATTTAAAAAAATAATTTAGAAAATTTTTCCACATTCTATGGAAAAAAAACTAACAGCGATTAGCTAGACTTCTTCCTTTCATCTAGTAAATTATTTTTTTTTTCTGATTTTTCCAAAAAAATATCAAAAATTTAAAAAATAAGCTGAAAATAAAAAAATAATGATTTATTAAATTCTACTACAAATAATTAATGTTGCATTGGAAATTTATAAATATTATGACTTTTCTCACCTAACTTTAAAGTTATAAGTTCGTCAAGCGATGGGGCTGCTGACTAAAGAACTAATAATAAGCATATTTAGGGCATACAATAAAAAACTTTACAAATAAGCTTTTTCCATTTGTTTTAAAGCACTTTCCCTGTATAAGAAAGAATTTAATATAAATCAGGAATAATGTTTTGAACATTCAAGAGAATGCTTACAATGAACAATTAAATGCAAGTAGTTGCTAGAGGCTCGTCCAATGTCGTTACTTGCCCAACAGCGATACGTGCCATTGTGGTTCCTACTGGCTTGTTTAATCCACAAAGTTTGATTTCCTAAGATAATACCTGAGGAAATATTTGGCTGTAGAATACTTTGTTCAAACTCCCAAGACAAGTTGAAAATCCATGGATTGGCTTTAACTTTGCAATTGAAAAATACATCATCTCCCTCCTTGATGGTTGAATCATTGCTACTGCTGCTGAGACTTAAACTTAAAATAGGAAAATCTGTAAAAGTAATTAAAACAGAGTTGTAATAACACAATAGACATAATTTAACCAACCGTGATTTTACAAATACCGTAAAATACAGCCTGATTCTTTTAATCATTCATAGGACAACACATACCATATTCATAGGTTTCAATATGATTTTTTCTTAAATCTATTATTTTTTTAAAAAGATAACGAACCCAAAAGTAGTATCTATAGATACACTGTTTAAGATGTAATATCAAAACAAAACGTAACCATAACCTTCTACGTGATTGTATGGAGGATCAAGTGAGTTGTCTGATTATACCTATTACTGTCATTATCAGTTCACACGATAATGAAGATTTCATACAATAAACATCTTGCAGATTAATTATTCGAATTAATTATGTCCTTTCGTTATTTTTCACTGAATTTAATAAATGAGTCATGGTTTAGTTTTTTTTCTTCTTTTTTTTACACTGCTTAAACTTCTTGCAAAATAAACACTCAAAAATATACTTTTACGTTAAAAAGATTTCTTAATATCTGGTCCTTGAGTACAGCTTTCAAGGAAAAATTATTTTTTTAAGTAATGTGATTTTATTATATGTGTTGAATGATGTTCAGTTTAAGTAATGAATAAACTTTCTCCACATACACGAGTAAAACATTTTTTTTTCTTTACTGTACACAATTTTAGTATGTAATTAGTTACCCCAAAATCTACTTTCAGTCCTTATTTTAAGATTTTCAATTGTAAATCACATGCAAAATTTATCTTAAATATTATATCCCAATGTTGTATTAAATCTCCCTGTATCACTCAATGATTTTATATTCAAGATTTGTTTTTAATAAAATGAAACAGAAGATACATGATTTACAATAATTTTCACGGAGCATAAGCTGATGTAGCTAAATAGATTAAAAACCTTCCACATTTCTCGAAATGTATGCGGTATCAAATATTAGGTATTAGAAACATTGTTATAGAATTAACCTAATTTCTTAATCCAAAATGTCTGCCGACATTATATTAATTCTACAGATTTCGTAAAAAGTTAATATTAAGAAAATTTACTATTTGTTATATTAATAAGAACTTCAATAAAGAGATTGTATAAACTGTAAATATAAGTTGAAAGGGGATATTAATATTAATGTGGCATCAATCTATGACAATATAACTTATATCATAATATGACATTCTATCTTATTTACATTAACTACATATATCTAAGCAAACTTGAATCACTTCATTGTATAGAATAATAATTTAATAAACTCAAGTGAATAAACGTAGAATAATTTAATCTACTCAAATATAAAAATTTTATGCCACTATGTACATAAATGTAAATCATTCAGAAAAAAGAAGTGTTTTATTCTTACAATGTACTTGAAGTAGCTGTTGCGTCTGTATAGTTGACTTTGATATAGCTGGATTAGCAGCTTTGCAGGTTAGTGTTTTTCTATCATCTTCTATTGTAGGAGACAATGTTAAATCATTTTCGGTTATATATTCAGTTTCATTAAAAACTTCATGTATGCCTGATGTGATTTTTGAACCATCCAGCCACCAACTTGTGATAGCAGAAGGTTTGGATCCTTTCGCGATGCACTTGAAGGAATACTCTTCTCCGGCCAGCAATGGAGCATTTTGACCAGCGATATTGATATCTAGAGGATACACTGGTAAAGAAATACGAGTTAGAACAGAACGAAATTGTTTCATATATTTAAACACATTTATCAAAAAACTGATATTGTGCTTATTTATAATTAACATTCTTACTTTCCAACTTTAAAATATTTAATCAGTAGTTTATTGATTTACGACTACCTAAGTTCAAATCCATAGCCTTGTAATTTTGCACCCAATCCAAAAGACAAGGGAACTCCTGGATCGAGTATTGGGAGAAATTTGCCTTCGTAGAGGACTTTTTGATAGAGCTAATCCGCACTTGCGTTACATGGAGTGGATGACCCCGAGAACCTCTCACGGTTAGCCTGATGGCAAGTTGACTCTCACCCATGATCCGTCTACCCCTGCTGATGCTTCACGTCAACACTGTTGACGTAATGATTGACGTAAAAGAAATGAATAAAATCTAACTTATTTAAAGAGCTTTCTATCTTAGTGATCCAAAAGAAGTACGCTCATAATTCGCTTGCTTTACATTCCCCATCCATGAAAAAGTGATCTAAGCTTTTCTGCCATCCGCTAACTTCTAGAGGTTGAGTAATATCAAGCATGCATACAATGTAGTCACATTTGCTTTCTGCAACACAAAGAGGACCTTTCTTGATTTTGACTTCTGATTGTTCCCTTTCAAATGTTGCAAAATCAATTGTTTATTTCAATTGCTTATTGTTCACTTTTAATTTGTTATTGTACAATTTGTCTGTAGCGTTTACTATCAAACAACAATTGTCTCCTTATTGTTGTGATGGCATTTATATGCACTTAATTCCCAATAACAAATAAAAATAATAGCTTTAACAAGTGGATTTAAATGTTTTTATTTTTGCCATAACCAAACTTTAAAACGTAGAGCTTTACTTTCGTAACACAATTCTATCGCCATTGAAAATACCCTTCAAATCTCACTACATTTTTAGTTTCAGAGGAAGGGAATCAAAGAGCAATTTTCTTCTTTTTAATCCACTTAAGGAGAGCCTTGTTATCGGGTGTCAGTACATTTTATCGAATTTTTACGATAAAAAAATTTTTCTTTGACTAAAAATACTTTTTGGAAAAATCCTTATAAAAAAATTGTGTAATTCTTGAAAGGAACAAAATACATACTTCATCCAGTTTAGACTAGTAGCTATAATAATTATTACTTCATTTTTGCAGTAAGTTATTTTAAAAATAATTTAACTAATTTCCATGTCAATTCCTAGTATGTTGATGTCTACGTTCTATTAACTTCATTAAAGACTGTCTGAAGAACTAATATGTCTAAACATGTATGCACAATAAAAAATTCCGGATAAAATTACGATAAACTGTACAGGTTAGAAAGAACTGTAAAAGTATCGCGCCAGTACCTTTTACTGTAAAAATTTACGGATCAAAAAACAATCTGATGCTCCGTAATTCTTGCAGAAATAATTACTGTAATATCTGTGAATCGCAATGCAACTAAATCTCCCATTTTAATAGTTTGAGGCTCAAATATGCGAATTAATTTTGCATATGATGTCTTAAGTTACAAAGTCAGACATAAGAAGAGCGAATTTTTTGTAAATAAATGTAACTTTTAATTCAAAATTTTTTTAAATTTCTAATCATAAAATGTAGGTTACAGTCACAATACTTGATTCCTGAAAATAGTTGAATCTTTCGCTATATATTTTTTTTTTGAAATTGTTTAAGAAAAGTGAAAAAAATAAAGCTCGTTTATCTGAAGACATGATTTTTTATAATTAAATTATTTCTTCTTCTAGTTACTTAAAGAATTAACAAAAAATATTTAAATAGTAAGATGCACAGATGTTTACATCATTAGTAATCTGAAATGATCAAATTCAAAATTTGAACTGTCCTTTGAAAAGTTTATGACATAATTCTCTCAAATATTTTATATTGTCACTTAAAATTATATAGTTTAAAATGTGCTGATTTGTTTAATGGTATAGGGAAAAAGTTAAGTTAGATTTAAGCAGTACAAAATGTCCATTGCTTTTTCGACTATGTAATGGAGAATGTTTTCAACTATACAAATACATTTACAACAAGTTCGTTTTTTTTCCATAATTTTGTAAGCTTAAATATAGTCTGGAATAATCATTCAGTACATTTGGAATATTAAACAGCTCTAAGATTTAATGTTAATACATGAAAATCCTATTATAAAATCAAAAGTAATTTTTTTTTCTGTATGCACTGTATACACCCTTTATTAAATTGTGCAAAAAACAAAAAATGGATTTCCTAAATACAGTGACATCCGATGCATAGTTTGATCGTCGACCGATCGGAATCATTCCTATTGGTAGGCGTAGTGTTAAAAAAAATCGAATTTTAACAATATGACTTCTCAAAATTTAATTTCTCAGAAACCATTTGATTGACTTCTCTCAAATTTTGTATTTTGCCTTGCAAATTAAAATTCTTTACAATTATGCAAAAACAATGTATACCTTATATTTCAAAAAGTTTTGACTATTATTAAAAAAATAATAAATATTTACTAAAAATTATATTATTGCTTGAAATTATCCTTGAATGAACAAATTATGTAATTGTGGGCAAAAAATTTTTCAATTTATTATGAAAGATATAAGAATATATTAAGTGAAATAACATAAAGTAAAATAACATCAAGTGGTCCAAACTTTGCACTGCTCTCCTGACCAAATTATTGGGATCATACTTACCAGTTTACGACTACTTCCTGTGATTTGAGGGTTAGAAATGCGAACCCGTCAAAATAAAGGTATAATTTTTCCAAAAAAGTACGCTTTGTGTCTAATTTCGTAATTTAAAATATTGTCTGCATAAATTAATTAGCATATTTGAGGTCACCCTCTTGAACCTGTGAGACTGAGTCCCAGAACGTGAAGATTATTAGACCAGTGAATCAAAGTTGTTCCAGAGTGATCGGTTTTTTATTTTCACACTCAACATTAATTTATTCCTATACTTAAATACTGTATTTTAATTATCATTGTCCATTTTTAATTATCATTTATCTGACCAAAACCGTAATGTAAAGAAACCTATTTGGTTTAGATAAGAATATTTATTTAAATTTTATAAATATAATCAATTATTTAAACATAGATAAAGTTCTAAATAATGTTCCAAATTAAGTTCTAAATTAGTTTAAAGTATTGTAGGAGAATGATCATAGAATAATTTAATTAATTTTCTCTAAGTGTTCTACTATTGATTCAATTTGAGAGAACACCTCTGTTCAATAATGCAAATGAAAATCTTCAATGAAAAGAATACAATTATTGAAATGAATAATGCATGTACTAAATGGAAAATCATTTATTACATTATTCAAATTAGTGTACTTCTTTATAACTAGTTTATCCAATTATTTATTACGTTACCTCTAAATAAGTTGTTGAGGGTTTGTAAGAGTGTAGTAATAATATAGTTATTTCCAAAAGCAACATGAAATATAGCATGAATATTGTAACATAGCTTGCAAAACATTCTACACGCCATTTAATGATTAGACAATATTGCTCCATATATATTAAATGTATCATGAAGTCGTAATTTTATATATTTGTCAACATTAACTTTAAAATAAAGATTTAAACTTTGACAGGTTACTTGAAAGATTTAGGAGACAGTCAAAGCATTGATAACATAGAATAAATAAAATTATAATATTGTATTGTATATGTAATATTGGGTATTATAAAATGAATTCTCGAAATTCGTCAAAATAGCTCCGAGTCGAATTTGAGAGCCCCGTGAATTCAAAATTTGACTAGCATGCACGTATTTTTCAGCAAAAGGCACAGTTTCATAAACGATATGGGGGAGAAATATGTCAGAGAGACTAAGCAAATAACTAAATAAATTTTAAAAAAAATCGGACCTGAATAACTTTTGATCTAATGGTGAGATCTTCATGTTCTAGGACTTATATCTTAATGGTTCAAGGAATGGCCTAAATTATGCGAATTAATAGGACACTCTAATATTTTGACCCCTTAATCATAATTACTCTTTTTGCGTTTTTCGCCATATCTCGAGAAATTTCTAAGTGAAACGGAAAAATTTTGTACAGAATTATAAAGTTCGTTTATACATAGATAATTCCATTTCAAAAATAACTTTTAGTGATTATTTATTATTTGTTGATTAGTTTGTTTAATTATAGTTTAAAAAATTTTAATAGTGAGGTTTACGAATTCTTGCATCATTTTAATCAATATAATATTACATGGCAAAATACAAAATTTCTGCGAAATCGGTAAAATAATTTCTGAGAAAACATGCATTAAGAAAGTTGTATTTTTACCCTTACACCTCAAACCATTTATATTGAGTCCTAGTACGTGAATATAAAATCATTAGAACAAAAGTTATTTTGGGTTGTCCGTTTATTTTATTTATTTATTTACTTACACACTGCGCATCTCAATCCAGAAAGAGTTCGGAAGCCTTATATAGAGGCAACCACAGGGACGCATCATAAAATACATCCTATTCACTTATAACTCTTTTAAGATATAGTGAAATAAACAAGATGTGAATAAGACGGGTAGTCTCCTGACTACCGGTCTATGCTTTTGCAAGCATATTTTACAAATTGCAACCCTTTGTACCACTGAAATTGAAAATTAGTATAGCATGATGCTCATTGCGGTTGCCGATATAAAAAAACTTACTAACAGAGGTGTACCAAACTATGGAGATTAGAGATTGAACTCCTCCCCATCCTGTTATCCTCACTCTCATCCTGATATGAACTCGGAGGTCCTTACATCAAATCCTGCTATCAACCGATGAACATCATTCTTAAGACTATGCACTTTTCTCAGATATCAGCAAATGCTGTTTCAATTTTGAGTACATTCAATTTTGTGTTTCATATTTGACAATATTTCTTTCGGAACTATTTTGATAAAATGTTTCTCAATTTTGGGAAACCCTTTTTTACAGTGAACAATATGAAAAATTCTTATATAAACAGAAGCGAAAAAAAAATTTTTTTTTTTAAATAAACAGCTTCAGTGTTTTTTTTTTTTAGGTTAAGTTTTGAATTTATAAAATTTTAACTTAAATGCACTTTTCTAATTCTAAAATTAGCTTAAGAAGTTAGTTAAAGTCATTTGAATTCAAAAGAACTTCTTTTTTTTATTTTAGAGCTTGCTCGTTTCACTCAGCAACTACTTTGTATTTTGCCCTATTTTTTATTTAAAAGTTGAAGTTTTCCATAAGAAATATTAAAATATGTAATTAATATAAATTCATGTAAGAACAGATTTAATATGTTTATCATAACAAAATGAATAATTTTCTGTACTTGAAAGACACCAAATTGGATTTAAAAATATTGTGGGAATATAAAGAGAAGCTTAGGAATCCATAATATTGAACACAGTATGCAAAAAGAAGTGAGAAAAAAGTTTACTTGCGAACATATATTATCACTATCTGAATACCCATTAATTCCAATATTTTGCGACTATGATTTTTCGAAGTCAACTCATTAAAATAATGTTTATGAATATTATCTATTAGTCGGTGTGGAAAATTAAGCTATTACACGTGACTAATTGTTAAAATTTACCACAAACAAGAAATTTTCCTCATTGATTTTTTCCCTGTTGCAAATCTCTATTTTGGAAGTTAAATGACTTTTTTTGAAGCATGATACTATGTTGTTCTATCTAATCTGGTCATTTAAAACCAAGTATATACTACTGAAGCAAAAAAAAAAACGAAAAAAAACGCGTTTTTTCTCATAAAAAATTTTTCATACTGCAATGAGAAACATACTGGGGATTTAAAATAAAGGAAAAAAAGTAATTTGAATTTTACATATTATTAACTTTCAAATAATTAAGTTAGTTAATCAAATTACAATATTTATGCTAATAAAATAAAGTTTCAAAATCATAACTACGAACAAAATAAAAGAGTGCTTTCACATAGAGCTTCGACATCACAATTTTGCTTATAGTTACAGTACTTTAAGATAAATTTTTATCAAATGACATGTAATAAGACATCAGTAAAACGTAATTTGGATAAAACAGAGCTGTTGTCAAGAATCTTCACTGATTTTATCGTTAAAATAACTGAAAAAAAATCTGAATCGTCTACAGCTCAATTTACGACAATGGTTTAAGTTAAGCATATCTGAAAAATTAATATTTGAAATGCTCCTTCCATACTGAATGATATTTTTTTTTGCTTTTTAACATCGGTAACTAAAATTGTCCCTTTCATCTTCTGTTCTAATTTCGGGATCCTATCACTAGTGGTTCTGGAGAATTTGATCGTAAGAACTATTTTTATTTATAAGTGTTAAAGTTTATGTGAAGTAAAACAAAATATAACATAAAGGTGAAAGTTGAAGACCCTAAACAGAAGAAGGTTATGATTTGATGATATATATAAAGACAATATTCTCTGAAGTGTAAGAATCGTGAGTAATTTATATATATATATATATA
>NC_092210.1:64657052-64663789 GCF_043381705.1 Parasteatoda tepidariorum | reverse complement strand
TATATATATATATATATATCGCATTTACAGATTTGCATGTCAAATGCAAATCTGTATATGCTCATTCTCTGAAAAAGCAGATTTTTTACAGTAAACGATACTATTAAAAATAAATTAAACTAAAGAGTTTTATTTGATATATGTGAACAATTTTTTCTTCATTAAGTTCAAAATTATTAGTTTCTACTATATATAAATTTTTAAAAGAGTAAACTGAATCTTTGTTTCGGGAAATTTATTTGAATTGTTTTATATTATTGTTACAGAAGAAGAAATCTTTTATGAATTGTATAGATTAGCAAATGTTTGAGCTGATTTGAGAAGTGATGGCAATTTTTTGCTGAATCAGGAAGAATTTTTTTTTTCAAATATTAAAATCTCATTAATTTTTATTATTAAAATTGAAACTTGCAACTCTTTCTTATTTTTAAGTATTTTAAATTGAAACTATCATAGCGAACATGCAATATAATTAATTTCATGTTTGCTAATGTTAATGTAGTGATTTTTATTTTATCAAATACACTAAGACCATTGCATTATCTTCTGTCAAAACCTTTATATTCTGCTCCTTAAATATAATATTTTTAAAAATAGTTTAAACTATATTCACCTGGGAGTAATTTTGCATTCCAGAAAATTTTCATAATTAAAAATTAAACGTATTTTGTTAAAGAAACATTTATCCTTCATTCTTATAAAAACGTAATATGGAACATTTAAGTTTTATTTAAAACAAAGGCATACCTTTTTCAATAAAATTGTGTATTTTTAAATAGCACAAAATAATAAACAAAAGAATATTCGTAGATGACATAAAATTAAACTGAAGAGATTGATAAAAAATAAAATTGAACAAAAAGTGGAGTAAATACATTTAAATATTGATGACAGGATTATATTCTTTTCAGTAACAGAAACTGTTCAACACATAACAAATAATAAATATATTTGAACTCATTTAAAATCTCCGCGTTCCTTTTCTTTCGAATAAACATATTATTTGCATCATTAAAGCTATAGGACAGAAGCAAAAAATAAATATATTTTTATTTTGACGTTATTTTCATTGTGCATTTTCTCTTGTTGCAATAAACTCTCTATTTTAACAGAGTTCCATTTAATTGCAGCTCTTGTAAAATCAAGTTGCGAACATATTGTACTAGATGTATGGTATACAAGCATAAAAAACATATATAACAAAAGAATACAAGTGAAAATAGACAAAAATGTGAAAAAGTAGCTCCAAAATTTTTTTCAAAGTAATAGAATTCTTTTAGCACACAACAATAATACTCAACATACTTCTTATTTTTGAAGTATAAAGCACTCAGCAATTAGCTAACTAAATTATTTTTAAACACTCGCGCATTTAATAAAATTCTATTTTACAATTGTTAGAAATAATCAGATTTTTAACAAATTAGCTTCGTAAATATAAAGCATTTAATTCATTCAATAATTATCAAGCAATTTGTAGCCATTTGGGAAAAAAAATTGTAAGTTGTCCCACTTAATTAGTTTAAAAATATTTAATGTTCATAAATATAAAGAAAGGAACTTATGTAAAACTAAACACACTCTTTTGATTAAAAAATTTAAAATGGGTTCAATTAATGCACAAGTAGATCTCAAATGATTCTTTTCATTAAAAAATTCCATTAAAATGAATCAGGAAGTAATCATAATTGAATGAAGTTAATTAGTTTTCTAACATTGTTTCTTACAAACTCTACTTCTTTAGTTTTTATTTTTTAATCACTCTATAAAGTTAGTATTTGCTCTTAGGATTAAAATCTTGTAAAAAGAATTTCAAACCTCTTTTAATTATTTTTCTCCTTTTTTTGCCTTTGTAATTACCGATATAATTTTTTAGATCCTTATCGCATTATGTGTTTTTGGATATAATTTCGTAATTATGAAACACTGCTTATTTACTGCTGATTTAACTGCTTTTTATAAATAAAGACAAGTAGTGAGGAATATTGTATACTTAAATATTTTTTACGTGAAAGATGTTAGCATTAATAAACAAACTCTTAAAACTAGAATATCAAGTTTCAAATATTCAATTATCTTTTTTTTTTTCACTTGAATTATGCAATTTAGGTATACAGTTAAAAACCAGCACTAAATATTTTTTCGACTAATTCAATGATTAAAACCAAATACTTTATGCAAACTTAATGCATCAATATTATTCTAAGAGTGCCTGCAAATTTTTTAAACTGTTGCACTAATGCTCATAAGAATCATGAATAATTATAGTAAACCTGGAATGAGATACTGGAAAACACTGATGACATAATTACTCAGTAGAAAAGTCTCGATATAATATTCCAATAACGTTGAAAATATAAAGCACAAAAAATGAATTACTTTAAGAAATATGTAATATTGTAAGAATAAAATAATTTTGTCTACAACTATATGAGTATAGAAAGCATAAGATACACACATTTAGCAGTGTTAAGGAATGCTGCTTTCTGGAAAAGAGGAAAGAATGTACTTTCATATCATAAAAAAGGAATTAAAACGATAAAACTTATTAGACACTAATTAAAACTTATTTTCTACGTCTTGCTTTGTCACATTTGTTCTAATTTATACGTCAATGTGTATGAACAACACATTTATAATTAAATAAGCGTGCACAGATAAAAAAAAACAGGTAAAATGTCCGTACTGTTTTATAATGACATTGCCTCTAAGAAAAATCAACATTTTGGTTAATAGAACCGAAATATATGGTCTCTAATTTATTTATTTTATTAATTTTCCATTATAATATTAAAGGGTGAACCAATTTGGAAATTCTGGTTTTCATAATTAAAGTTCCTGTTACCACACATTTATTAACACATACATAACTGAAAAGTAAATTTAATCGAATAAATGATATTTGTGTCATAATCAAAGGTATTAAGATAAAATTAACAAATTTTAACACATGCAACGTACACCATGATAAAATTAACAAGTTTTAGCACCCGCAAAAAATTATTGTTAATTTTACAAAAATCATTAACAAAGCCGTTAGTTAAAAATTACTATGATATTTCCTGTAAACTTAGAGTCAAAAACAACGCTATATTTGACCATGTTCCAGTAGTTTTGACAGTTCATTTTCTCAGTGTGTGAAATAAGCATTTAGAGGTTAGATGACTTCGCGTAAGACTATTCTTATCACATAGGATACCATTTGGAAGATAAATATTTAAAAAAATCATAAATCTGCTGCAAAGCAAGGTTCAGCAACAGGTTCGTCGATTTTCGTTTCGTCGATCACGTTTTCGTTTTTATGAAAATGACTTGACCGCTTTAAAATTTTTTACATTAAATATTGTATTTTAATTTTTTTTCTTTGATTGTACACCTACTTTTTTCCTTTAAAAAAATACGAAGTTTCTTTTAGGTTGATAAACACATTCATTTAAAAAAATAAATCACTAATCCCCCATGCACTTAAATAACACAAATGAAAATAATGCCATTAAATTAAATGCCATTTTTATTATTCTGAGAATTTTTTTTCAAAGGGATTGTTTAATTAGCATAGGTTTTTCTCTTAATAAACAAACTAGATATTTCTTTTTCAAATGAATTATGTAAAATTATTATTTAATTATTACATTTAAGCCTTTCAAGTTGACCATTCTTGTTAATGCAAATTGACAATTGTGATTGAGAACCTAAATTATTCTACAATATGAAAGAGAGATCTGTAACCTAATTACTTATCTATCTTGTATGGTGAATACTGAAATACGTCAAATTTGCCTAAATGTTTTTGAGTTGTACAGTTGTCTCAGAAGTAAAACAAAAATCAGAAAAAGCTTTTTTATGCTATTATGTGAATTATTAATGAATGTGATTAGGAAGAAAGCATTAAAAGCTGACATAAGTCTCATTTTGAGTCGACCGTATGGGAATAAGTGCTGCATTAGTTGATAAAAAGGACTTCAGTGGGAAATAGGCTATTAAAGATAAAGTAAATTTTAAATTGTCGAAATAATAATAATGGTTAAATTTTGCTAATGCCACATTTGCTTTTATTTGTTATTTAAAAAAAAATTATTCATAACTAGTAAGATGAACAGCTCATCAACACGAATTCAAACCATCACTCTTCCATATTGTCTTCCGCCTTCGCGAAGTCAAGGCATCGCGGCACCACATTGACTCTTATGCATTCCAAAATATTGCTTATATTATATTCTATGATTCCACGAACTAAAGGGTTAGGAATCATGTATGAACTTGCTGCTTTCTGATTCCCTCCTTATATTTACCTTCATGAAATCACCACATATTTACCCTACTCCTTTCTTCAATATTTACAATATTTTGTCGAGCTAGCTGATAAAAAGGAAAAAATAAAACAAAAACCTTGTCCAATAGAAGAAATATTTAAATTATCTATATTGAAAATAACCATGATATATCATGAAATATCATTATTTTCTGATGATATATCACGATATTAATAGTTCAGATATCGTCTAGCACTAGTGACCTCTCCTCTTTGATCCTATGTGCACTCGTTTCCTGAGAGATTAAATATTTATTAAAAATTAAAAATTTATTATTCCCTTTGCAACATTTCTACGGTTGGATTGAAATTATTTCAACTTTAATTTATAGCAAACATTTTTAGTTAATGTCTAAGCATTAATTAAAAATTTTCCACTTTTATGCTTTTCTTCTTTCGAATCTTGAATAAAGGGGAAAGTTCACTTCATATGTTGATCTAAACTGAATGTTAATATCTGCTATGGATTCACGAATGCGCAGTTTAGAAGTTTCTGGGCAGGAAGGGGTGAGATGACGAAAAAGTGGGTATCTCAAATTATTCTTCCTAAAACAGAAAGAAAATCGTCCTATAAAGCACTGTAAGAAAGTTCTCGGAAAAAAATTGTTAAATAACAATTTATTTAAATGTTATTTTGCCATATTCAAATGAAACAGTCAAATAACCATAAATAAGATGGTATTCAAACTGTGAGAAACTGATTAGGCCCGCCTAATAAAGCAATCGTGAAGCAGGGTAGATATAATCGGGCTAATCTGTCAGTCTCATGACCAACAGCGTTGACACAACAATATTTCCTCCATTCAACGCAACACATGAAGATTTCCCCAATTTTTGGCTCTGGACTATTTGAATACGTTATTCTCATTCACGCATAGATGGCAGAACTACAAAGCTGCCTAACACAAAAAAGACTAGCATGTCCATATAAACAACCATATAACTACCATATAAACTAATTAAACCAAATTCCATGGTACATTTGATAAAATAAAACTCAACCACTACTCAAGTCCAATGCCCATTACCTAGAAAAAAGGTCAGCTCCAATGTCCTGTTAAATTTCTTTTTTTTATGGTTCTGAAACTATGCTAGTTGTAAATGGTTAAAAAATATTTTTATTATGTATTTATGTTTTTTTTATATCATACTGGCTGTAAACGGTTTTAAAACAGTAGTGGTGAAAATTGTTCTTTACCGTAAACTTTATGGTTATTTGAATGGTCAGATTGCTGCCGGTTATTTTATTATAATTTTAGAGTGAAATTTCTAACAGTGAAAAAATGAGACACTTTCAAAGAAAAAATCAGGAAAAACTAAAACGATGGAAGACGATGAAAAAAACTAAAATTCTAGGACATTTCGTTTGGTATTTGTATTTTAGAAATAGATTAAAGGTATGGGTGATTATGTGTTATTATTACTTCATTTATTATGTGTATATTATAATATACGGCGAGAGAATTCCGTATATATTTTCGTACAGTATGCTAATGAAATTTCTGGTAAAATAAAACATCTGGCAAGCAAAAGAAAAATATATGATATTTAAACTATTCATTTGGTAATTTTTCCATTCGTATAATAACGGTTTACCGGAAATTCCGGTTTTCAAAATTAGAGTTCTTATTACTACACATTTAGTAAAAAATACAAAACTAAGAAATTAATCCAATAAAAAAATGCCTTTTATGCTATACTCTGAGGTATCATGATAAAATTGCCAAATTTCACCACCTTTACTAGTTTTTATTATAGTAAAAAACGAATTTTTATCGTTGATTTTACCAATTTCATTACCAAAGCACATCAGTAAGAAGAATTACCGAGCTTTTTGGTGTTTCCATAGTGCCAGAAACACGGTAAATTTTACCATAGCTTTCCTCATACTTTTTTCTCAAGTGATAGAGCTTTCGCCTACCAATGAGGTGAGCTGGGTTCGAATCCCAGCCGATACGAATTCCGCATCCGGCTTGCGCCTACCACAGTGTTGACGTGAAATATTCTCAGTGGTATACAGATCATGGTATACGGTGTCCTCTTGCCATCAGGCTAACCGTTGGAGGTTCTCACTGCCTTCCTCTCCTTGTAACGCGAAACGGATTAGTTCCATCGAAAAATCCTCCACGAAGGCACATCTCTCCCAATACTTGGTGCAGGAGTTCCCTTGTCTTCTGGATTGGGTTCAAAATTAGAAGACTACGGAGTTGAACATTAGCAGTCGTAAGCCCAAAAATTGGGTCTGTTGTTCAGTGATGGTTATAAAAAAATAGGTAAATGGCAATTTGCTTTCAAATTAAAAGATAGCCTCTATTTATTCTGTATTTTAAACAAAATAGGGTTTCGACAAGTTTACACAACTTTATTAACAAAAGCTGCTTTTTGAAATTTCTCTGTTTTAAACATTTTGCTATATATATATATA